>NC_041396.2:189444050-189671550 GCF_900747795.2 Erpetoichthys calabaricus | reverse complement strand
AACAACCAGTAAATTATTTGGGTTTTACGTATGTATGCAGCATTCAAACTGTACAAAACATAATTTAGATGCATACAGGTAAACAATACAATAAGCACCATGGACAGGAACTGCCCTATGTCCTCCATTGTTGAAATATGGTTTTCTTCCGTGAAGGATGAGTAGTTGTTACAAGCAGGATTCATTTGGAGAAGGGCCACGTAATAAGTATGAGCTAATCAAAGCGCAATTAGAATTTCCATTTTCAAAACTCGTTTTCACCTATTCACACTTCAACACTGAGCTGGAGTTTTCCGAAATATATGGCTCTGGAGAGCATTTTCAAAAGTCTCCATTTTCAGAGGCTGAAAATCATGGGGTACTGTGCTACTGTGGATGAAAGGTGAAAACAGAGATGAATGTCTGCATTTTAAAATGAAAATGTAGTAGTGTGGACGTAGCATTGATGTTTGAGGTTTAAATAAGATAGGGTTATTTCAAGATCCTCTCTAGTGATATTCTAATGATTTGCATCTGATCTGGTGCACCTGATTCTAATTTTAGGTATTTGAAGTAATGATAATTGTAGGAGTGTACTTACTTTTTCCACATGCAAAATTTGCATTTATGTTTATTTAAATTATGCAATTGACTACAAAATGTAAATTCAACATGATGTTTGTTATATTGTATCTATTTATAGATACCATTTAAATTATGATCAAATCTCAATATGTTCACATATGTTAAAAAAACTGAAAAAAATGAATGGGATGTGCTTTCTAAATATGACTAATTTAATATACCAGCCATTGCTATGTCCCAAACATTATGGTGTCCTGAAATAAATTAAAGTCTTCAATGTGCATTTTAATCGTGTCTAAATAGTTTGATTTTAAATTTTAAACTGTGGAGCAGTGGGGTAAATCATGGAAAAAATGTGTCTTTGTCCCAAAAATTATGGGGGGCACAGAATATATGCTTTAAAGTGTGGCTTGAGATGCATTGTGAGTCTGTGATAGCTAAATAACTATTCATACTGTTTCTGAAAGTGATTTGAAAAAGGTAATTGGATACCTGTGCAAGTAGTATACAGTTGCTTGACTGGCTCATTAAGTCTGTGAACTCCAGAGGAACACAGCTGATGTTACATTGTTTTTGATAGTTTTACTGTCATTGTTTTACACAAATTAAAGGGAGACGTTGAACTTCTTACCCTCCAGTTTATAGTAAGCACTTTCAAAATGCTGTCTTCTCCTCTAGGTGGACTTGTATGTGAAATTATTCTGAACACTATATGTTAAACTTGATTTTGTATCCACCTTGCTTTCCTTCGGGGCAGGTATTTTCTAGTGTAAAACAGCAAAATTCCTGTGTATTAAGGGGACAATAATGAATTTGTAGATTAAAAGCAGTATTAAACTTCTAGCATTTGCCAGTTTCTTCTACCTGCTAAAATGACTGAAATATTACAAGTGTATACCCCTATTCATTTCTACCTTTCTACCACCTTTTTGAATTTTTAACTTGCCAATGCTTTCATACTGTTATTTGTATTTCCATTATATAAACTTTATATGCCCTTTTATACTGCATGTGGCATATCTCCCTTCTTCTTTTAGTTTGAAGAGTTTTCCTTATTCTGCAACTGTTATACTTCAACTATTTTGTTTTCTATGTAATTTTTATCCCATGTCAAATCTACTTGTAAAGCTTAAAGCTGTTGTGTGCATCTTTTTAGTGGCTAATAAAAGTACATCCATGCCTATAATTATTTATTACTTACTCCAAATTCTAGTTTTATTATATATATTTTATTTATATTTATTATATATATTTATAATTTTGGAAACTCTGTGCTGTGAATACTGGTTTCCTTGGTGAGGTTTTCTCATTGACCATTCTACAATTAACTGAACTGACTGTAGAATTAAACTTGAAACTACTGCTCTTGAATGTCCTCCTACTTTTTAAAACACTCATGTACATTTTGTTTATGTACATTGAATTACATCTTTTGTGTGGGTAGGCTTTTACTGTATGTTAGAATTTTAAATTGAATCACATTTACAGCATGCATGGCCATAAAAAAGGACATGTGAATTTTTAGTAGAATCACATTTTTTAGCTTGTCATACATAATAAGCAGATAATAATGTCAAAGCACTATTGTTTACTTTCCATTATAAGATAATTATTGAACAGGATAAGAACTATGTGAATGAATTTGCTTTTGAGGATTTAAAGTGAGGAAGAAGGTCAGTTGGGTGTAGTGTCAGATTTACATCTTGAAACAACATGCAACAAGTTTTAGATGGAATGTATATTACATTTAAATACTGTAGTTTCCAAAGTTGCGCCACTCCTCAGGTGCTGTAGCTGTGAACATATCTGAATTGCAGTGTGTGGCTAAATACAAGATTGTTTTCAAACTAATTTTAAATCATTTATTGCACCATGCACATAGTGAAAATAGTCAGTATTGCATTATCAGTCTGACAAAGCTGTATTTTACATGTCTTAAATTTTTAAATATTTAGTTTTGCCTTTAATCTTGCTTTTTCTATATTTTTGAATCATTTTTTTAAATTTGTGAAGTCAGTTATTGTGGTTATAAATGATTACGTACAGTCTTTCCTCTAAGATACAACTATAGAGTTTTAAGGTTTAATGTGGTTTGAGAAGATTCAGTTTTAGTTGTGTATCAAAGGGTTTGGCATCCTCTGAAATAATTGAATAATCTTTTTGTTTTTGAAAGGGTTTACCATCGAAGTAGCAAAAGCTACCACTCTGCTCACTGTTACAGATCATCATTCAGAATCATCTCACGCAGTTGGACCATTGGAACATTATGAAAATTTAATTCTAAAAGGAGAACTGAGAGATGATGAACAGCAGAGGAACGTTTTACAGCAGCTTCAGAAGCTGCAGGAAGTTGTTAAAGGTTACAGCTGCAGTTCCACAGGCTTTTTATCTAAGGTAAGAACACTGGTTAGGGATTCAAAGCAAACAAAACAAAAAGTACATTAGCTGAATAAAGCAATGTGTTGCAAGAGCTGTATATGATGAATGTTTTATAAGACAGTGATTTGTAAACAGGGTTATATGATTTCAGGCTGATTATGTGCTATCAACATAAAATTTAGGTTTACATTTTGTGACTTCAAAAACGGTAGAAAAATAGGTTATTAAAAGAATGTGGAAACCAGTATGAAAAGTCATCCCAGCAGAAAGAGACTGAGGTTAGAATCGCTATGTGTTGGATGAGGATGTTTGTGTTTTGGACAGTTGCAAACACACTGCCATAGTGTAGTATGGAATAGAAGGCTCTTGCACAATTCACCATTCATGCAGAAGAGCTACAGGAATCACTTGTTTGCAGTGATTGCCTTCTAAAGTTGTGTAACAAAATATTTAAGGTCCCATCATTTTTGTCCATGCCATTTTCATTTGTGTTATTTTTTTTTTTAATATTTTGTTCATTCAAAACTCTAAAGCAAAATCTGATGTTTGTTAAGTATAGAATAAACAATGATGGTTGCCAGTTACTTTTGTAAGTTTCAAGTTATTTCTGAAACAATTGTGGGTTTTTTTTTTTTTCATGGAGGAGTACTAACAAATATGCCGATGTCTGTTTAAATGATGTACTAAGAACATGGATATTGAAGAAGTGTTCTTTTATTTGTAAATTGTAATGGTGGCATTATGGCAGGAGTCAATTCTGGCAGTGATGTCCTTGAGTGCTGACAGTATGTTGTTATAATCAAAGTACTTGTTAGAAAAGCCTTGCTAGAGAAATTTTGAAAAAATATGATATATGTAACCAGCTATTAAAGATGCTTCCACACATGTATTAGAAAAAATAGAACTAAAGTAACTTTTTGACGTTCTGCATGCTATAATATGGAAATTTCCACTCAGGTTTGTGATAGTTTTTCCACCTGCTTTTTTGCATACATTAATTTGCTTGTGCACCTGGAATTTTACTACTACCACCTCTTTTAACGTTTTCATGCTTGGGTTTTTTTTTGTTTTAGTTTAGAAAAGTACAAATAGTCCTTGCTAGTAAATATGACTGAAGTTGCAAGTGCCTGAGTGGTTAAGCTTGAGCTAGAATTATACTCACAAATATTTCTTGTTAATTGTTAGTTATAACAATATTGGTCAATGACTTATCAAACACATCTTATCACAAACCCAAATTTGAGATGCATATTATATTATGAGATCTGTGTGTATCACTAACCTGTATTACCTGGTGGCCTGGTTCTGACAGGTATCCATGAGCTTAAAGGTGGTTTATGGAGAGTAATGTCTTTCTTGAGGGAAGGTAGGACTCGAAGCTATCAAGATCTTTGATAATACTTTGACCTTAACATATGAGAAAGTTAAACAGCTAGCAGTTCAGACAAATATTTAGAGCAGGATTTTTGTTTTATATCTACATCTCTACATTTCAGGTTTTTTTTTCTGATGATTTCAATAGTTTCTAGGACACCAGGCTTTTTACAGCATGGTCTTACACAGCTAGTATAGTATAAACTTTAAATATCTTTTCTTTTGGAGTGCTTTAATAGTGCTTATTGTCTTTCATTTCCTAATTGGTAATATTTTACATTTAAGTAATATAATGTAATGTTTGAATGAGTTTATTGTGCTGAGCCGTATATGTTTCAATGGTGGCTGTCTGGTTATATACTGCCTTAGCAGAACTTGGTTAAAGAGAGAAAGTTGTTTCCTTTAGCCTTTCTATTGCTAATACTTTCAGATTGACATTTCAGCCTACCCTCCACCCAAACTCCCCAAATCCCCATCCTACTCTCTTTTAATGGCCTCTTAAGGAGTGTGAACTTGTATGGATATATAGATGTGGGTACATCCCCTACCTATCTTCTCCATAGTGGTAGAAACATCCACATCTACCCTGTTGTGAATAAAGCATTTAAGATCCTCTTATTTATTTTCAGTAGGCACACATGACTCTTAATTACCTCTTCATTTATGGTGTAGTAAAGTGTAATATTCGGAAGGGGCAAAAAAAAACTATTGGTTACAATAGAAATAATATTCCAACAACAGCAATAATAAGAATAATAATAATCATGAAACTGAAGTAGCATAGGAGCTGCTAAGAAAAATAATGATCAACATAACAGTATGTGATTTATATATTAGTATATGCATCTCTCAAATGAATTTACATGAAAACATTAATTGAAACTCAGCAAATATTGTCTGGCTATTGTTCACAACCATCTACTGTATGTCTTGACATTTGCTCTTGGCATGTGAAAAAAGTTCTTCACTAGTTCATCTCTCACTGGAAAAACTCATATGTTATATAGGGGTGGGTAGTATGGCCAAAATGTATATCATGATACAATTAAAAATTATAATGGTTGTAGTATACTGTACTGTATATCACAGTATAATCTAAAAAGCAGAAAAAGGATCAAATATACAACATTCGACATACAACATACAAAATAATATCGGAATAAAACACTGAGTAAAAATAAACACAAAGCTTTGAACTGGAATAACAGATAATAAACTACAATACAATATAAATACCATAAGAAAACCTTAAACAAATAATACAATTTGTGATACTAGTACAAATCTTCCTGAGGACCTGGACAGAGAGGATAAAATGAAAGACGTTCAGAATATCAGGATCAGTAAAATGCCTTCTACAGCTTCTTCTTCTTCTTCTTTCGGCTGCTTCTGTTAGGGGTTGCCACAGCGGATCATCTTCTTCCATATCTTTCTGTCCTCTGCATCTTGCTCTGTTATCGCCCATCACCTGCATGTCCTCTCTCACCACATCCATAAACCTTTGCTTAGGCCTTCCTCTTTTCTTCTTCCCTGGCAGCTTTATCCTTAGCATCCTTCTCCCAATATACCCAGCATCTCTCCTCTGCACATGTCCAAACCAACGCAATCTCTCCTTTCTGACTTTGTCTCCCAACCGTTCAACTTGAGCTGACCCTCTAATGTACTCATTTCTAATCCTATCCATCTTCATCACATCCAGTGCAAATCTTAGCATCTTTAACTCTGCTACCTCCAGCTCTGTCTCCTGCTTTCTGGTCAGTGCCACTGTCTCCAACCCATATAACATAGCTTGTCTCACTACCGTCCTGTAGACCTTCCCTTTCACTCTTGCTGATACCCGTCTGTCACAAATCATTCCTGACACTCTTCTCCACCCATTCCACCCTGCCTGTACTCTCTTTTTCACCTCTCTTCCACAATCACCATTACTCTGTACTGTTGATCCCAAGTATTTAAACTCATCCACCTTCGCCAGTTCTACTCCCTGCATCCTCACCATTCCACTGACCTCCCTCTCATTTATACACATGTATTCTGTTATTCTGTCTTGTTCCTACTGACCTTCATTCCTCTCCTCTCTAGAGCATATCTCCACCTCTCCAGGGTCTCCTCAACCTGCTCCCTACTATCACTACAGATCACAATGTCATCAGCAAACATCATAGTCCACGGGGACTCCTGTCTAATCTCGTCTGTCAACCTGTCCATCACCATTACAAATAAGAAAGGGCTCAGAGCTGATCCTAGATACATTCAACGTGGAGGTGGGATTATATCTGTCACTCCTACCGCAGACCTCACTACTGTCACACTTCCCTTGTATATATCCTGTACAACTCTTACGTACTTCTCTGCCACTCCCGACTTCCTCATACAATACCACAGCTCCTCTTCAGGCACCCTGTCATATGCTTTCTCCAGGTCCACAAAGACGCAATTCAACTCCTTCTGGCCTTCTCTAAACTTCTCTATCAACATCCTCAGAGCAAACATTGCATCTGTGGTGCTCTTTCTTGGCATGAAACCATACTGCTGCTCACTAATCATCACCTTACTTCTTAACCTAGCTTCCACTACTCTTTCCCATAACTTTATGCTGTGGCTCATCAATTTTATTCCCCTGTAGTTACTGCGGTCCTGCACATCCCCCTTATTCTTAAATATCGGCACTAGTACACTTCTTCTCCACTCCTCAGGCATCCTCTCACTTTCCACGATTCCATTAAACAATCTGGTTACAAACTCCACTGCCATCTCTCCCAAACACCTCAATGCTTCCATAGGTATGTCATCTGGACCAATAGCCTTTCCATTTTTCATCCTCTTCATAGCTGTCCTTACTTCCTCTCTTGCTAATCCATTGCACTTCCTGCTTCACTATCTCCACATCATCTAACCTCTTCTCTCTCTCGTTCTCTTCATTAGTCATCCTTTCAAAGTACTCTTTCCATCTGCTCAACACACTCTCCTCACTTGTGAGTACGTTTCCATTTTTATCCTTTATCACCCTAACCTGCTGCACATCTTTCCCAGCTCGGTCCCTCTGTCTAGCCAATCGGTACAGGTCCTTTTCTCCCTCCTTAGTGTCCAACCTCTCATACAACTCATCATACGCCTTTTCCTTAGCCTTTGACACCTCTCTCTTCACCTTGCGCCTCATCTCCTTGTACTCTTGTCTACTTTCTGCATCTCTCTGACTATCCCACTTCTTCTTTGCCATCATCTTCCTCTGTATACTCTCCTGTACTTCCCCATTCCACCACCAGGTTTCCTTTTCCTCTCTCTTTCCATATGTCACGCCAAGCACCCTTCTTCCTGTCACATTTACTACATCTGCTGTAGTTTCCTAGCTGTCTGGTAACTCTTCACTGCCACCCAGTGCCTGTCTCACCTCCTCCCTAAACTCAACCTTGCAGTCTTCCTTTTTCAACTTCCACCATTTGATCCTTGGCTCTGCCTTCACTCTCTTCCTCTTCTTGATCTGCAACGTCATCCTACAGACCACCATCCTATGCTGCTTAACTACACTTTCCCCTGCCACCACTGCAGTCTTCAATCTCCTTCAGATCAACTCTTCTGCATAGGATGTAATCTACCTGTGTGCATCTTCCTTCACTCTTGTACGTAACCCTATGTTCCTCCCTCTTCTTAAAATACGTATTCACCACAGCCATGTCCATCCTTTTGGTAAAATCCACTATCCTCTGACCTTCTTCATTCCTTTCCTTGACACCATACCTACCCATCACCTCCTTGTCTCCACTGTTCCCTTCACCAACATGCCCATTGAAATCCGCTCCAATCACCACTTTCTGTCCCTTGGGAACACTGTTCATGACTTCATCCAACTCACTCCAAAAATCTTCTTTCTCACCCATTGCACGCACAATATATCAATCTTCCTTCTCTCCATCATATTTGCTAACCCTCTCCCCTTACCAGTCATACTGCCAACATTCAAAGTTCCTACCCTCAGTTCCACTCTCTTTACTTTCCTCCTCTCCTCTTGCCTCCAGACACGTCTCCCCCCTCTTCTTCTCCTTCTTCTTCGGCCAACAGTAGCCCAATTTCCACCAGCACCCTGTTGGCTAACGGTACTGGTGGCGGTTGTTGTTAACCCAGGGCTCGACCAATCCGGTATGGAAATTTGTATTGTTGTCCGCATATTGATTTGGCAAAATTTACACCGGATGCCCGTCCTGATGTAACCCTCCCCATTTATCCAGGCTTGGGACCGGCACGAAGAAACAGACTGGTTTGTGCATCCCCTGTGGCTGGGTTAAAATGCCTTCTACAGCAAATTTTCTTAAGTCATTTTTAAAATTGTGATTTGAGTCAGCTGATCTAATTAAATTATATTCAAAGTACCTTTAATGTGTAGAATGAATAAAAGAACTGAGCAGAAAATAAATATGTATTTATTACACATACCATTAAAAAGACAGAATCTTTGAAAATGTGTACTTTATAAACTACAGGTGCTGGTCATAAAATTAGAATATCATGACAAAGTTGATTTTATTTCAGTAATTCCATTCAAAAAGTGAAACTTTTATATTAGATTCATCCATTACACACAGACTGATGTATTTCAAATGTTTATTTCTTTTAATTTTGATGATTATAACTGACAACTAATGAAAGTCCCAAATTCAGTATCTTGGAAAATTAGAATATTGTAAAAAGGGTCAATATTGAAGACACCTGGTGCCACACTCTAATCAGCTAATTAACTCAAAACACCTGCAAAAGCCTTTAAATGGTCTCTCAGTCTAGTTCTGTAGGCTACACAATCATGGGGAAGACTGCTGACTTGACAGTTGTCCAAAAGACAACCATTGACACCTTGCACAAGGAGGGCAAGACACAAAAGGTCATTGCTAAAGAGGCTGGCTGTTCACAGAGCTCTGTGTCCAAGCACATTAATAGAGAGGTGAAGGGAAGGACAAGATGCGGTAGAAAAAAAGTGTACAATCAATAGGGATAACTGCACCCTGGAGAGGATTGTGAAACAAAACCCATTCAAAAATGTGGGGGAGATTCACAAAGAGTGGACTGCAGCTGGAGTCAGTGCTTCAAGAACCACCACGCACAGACGTATGCAAGACATGGGTTTCAGCTGTCGCATTCCTTGTGTCAAGCCACTCTTGAACAAGAGACAGCGTCAGAAGCGTCTCGCCTTTGGACTGCTGCTGAGTGGTCCAAAGTTATGTTCTCTGATGAAAGTAAATTTTGCATTTCCTTTGGAAATCAAGGTCCCAGAGTCTGTAGGACGAGAGGAGAGGCACAGAATCCACATTGCATGAGGTCCAGTGTAAAGTTTCCACAGTCAGTGATGGTTTGGGGTGCCATGTCATCTGCTGGTGTTGATCCATTGTGTTTTCTGAGGTCCAAGGTCAACGCAGCTGTCTACCAGGAAGTTTTAGAGCACTTCATGCTTCCTGCTGCTGACAAACTTTATGGAGATGCAGATTTCATTTTCCAACAGGACCTGGCACCTGCACACAGTGCCAAAGCTACCAGTACCTGGTTTAAGGACCATGGTATCCCTGTTCTTGATTGGCCAGCAAACTCGCCTGACCTTAACCTCATAAAAAATCTATGGGGTATTGTGAAGAGGAAGATGCAATACGCCAGACCCAACAATTCAGAAGAGCTGAAGGCCACTATCAGAGCAACATGGGCTCTCATAACACCTGAGTAGTGCCACAGACTCATCGACTCCATGCCATGCCGCATTGCTGCAGTAATCCAGGCCAAAGGAACCCCAACTAAATATTGAGTGCTGTACATGCTCATACTTTACTTTTCATGTTCATACCTTTCAGTTGGCCAACATTTCTAAAAATCCTTTTTTTGCATTGGTCTTAATTGATACTGTAATTTTCCGTGATACTGAATTTGGGACTTTCATTAGTTGTCAGTTATAATCATCAACATTAAAAGAAATAAACATTTGAAATACATCAGTCTGTGTGTAATGAATGAATCTAATATACAAGTTTCACTTTTTGAATGGAATTACTGAAATAAATCAACTTTGTCATGATATTCTAATTTTATGACCAGCACCTGTATACAGTAAAAAAATGAAATAAGGTTGACAACAAAAATAAAAATCAAAGAGCTGTTCTTTTCCAATTCCTTTAGTTTCCCCATTGAATAAAACAAGCAAGCCTAACTAGACTTTAATATTGCCCTTCAAAACATCTTTATGAATATAAAGAGAAATTATATATAGACAAACCAAACAAAATGTCTATCCCCACTGACTGAATACTGTCATAGCAGACACTATGAAACCAAGCCCTACAATACGTACAGCCTACTAAAGAAAGCTTTCACACTTGTCACTCTAAAGATTTTCAAAATCCTCATTCTACAGAAATCGATGTTAGCGGACAAATTTTTAAATAAATACTTTAATGAGAAAACATCAATACTTGAATTAAACAAATGTCTCCCATTCCATAGCTTTCTAACACTGAAGATATACAACATTTCAGCATACAAAGATCAAATGATGTAAAAATAATGCCCTTTGTTGCCTACTTATAACTTTATTTATACTTAAAATTTTTTGCTACGTTCTTAAAAATTCTTCATTTCCTTTGGTTCCCAAAGCATGTACTTATTTTGCCTAATGATTAAACTAGGTCTAATTTATTGTCATTAGCATACCAGTAATTGTTTGAAATGTGACAAAAAAAGACTTCAAAGTCTAAAAACATAATTAAATACAAGTATAATTTTGGATTGTGAATTTGGGTGGGGGGAGGGCTCATTGGAATGAGGGACAGGGGTCCTCTTCAGAATCCAGTTCATACAGTGTGACATCCCCAACTATCCATGACAAAATTAAATGGATTTGATTTCTCACAAATCATGGTAGGGTTGTGGGTGTGGGACTTTTTTTGGATAGGGAGTTAATCGAATACCAATGAGCGTTCAGATGGAACTACAAAAACAATCTAATAATGGCAGCCTCAAGAAACGAAGGACAACAAGTATCCTGGACTGTGCTAAAAAAGGAGATGTTCTTGGAACATTTGGAGTTTGTACAAATTTGATATATCATCTTTTTTTGTGCCACAACAGAATAGGGAAAGAAAATATGTGCTCCATATTAATTGGCTGCTTGAATTAGTTGACCTCCTAACACTTTAGAGCCGAAATAGGAAATTTTAAATTGTGATGACAATTCGTAAACGAGTCATGTAGTCAGTCAATACCTGTGAATCCTGTTGTGCAATCTGACATGTTGAAGACAACAACATAAAGTAACTGTAGTTGTTAAGTGTGATACGGTCCCTGACACAAAATCATGTACAGTAGTGTGATGCTGGCCTTAGTGAAATCATGTTGATATTACCTGAATGAAGTCTGGAGCTACAAAGTGTATCTTATCAAGAAACGATAGTATTAGAGACATTGCTGTCTTCATCTTGATGATATATTTAAGTGAATAAAAAGGTTAATAGGATGTTGAGGTCTATAGCTTATGGTATACATGACCAGGTGTCATAATTCTGTTATTTGGCTGTATAGAAAATACTCTGCACAAGTCTGGCTTTCATGTTATAAGAACAATCACTTCAGTTTTCCCTTAGTATGTAGCGTAACAAAGACATGCAGTGCTGTGTTTTGTTTTCAGATGAAAAACATGTGAACAGAAAATTTTCTGCAGTATAGGAGGCTCAGTTATGTTCAGACTCAGCATTTGGGCTAATTATAAAAAGAGCAGTGCATCAACACTTTCTGATACTATATGCGCTTGTATGTTTATGTAATTTATGACCCCAATTCCAAAACAGTTGGTACACTGTGTAAAGTGTAAATAAAAACAGAATGCAATGATTTGCAAATCTCATAAACCCATATTTTATTCACAGTAAAAAATAGAAAACATCTAAAATGTTTAAACTCAGAAAAGGTACCATTTTAAGAAAAGAATAAGGTTATTTTGAATTTGATGGCAAAAACACATCTCAAAAAAGTTGGGATAGGTCAACTATACCACTGTGTAGAATCCCCTCTTCTTTTAACAACAGTCCTTAAATGTCTGGGATCTGAGGATACCAGTTGCTGGACTTTTAAGGGAGGAATGTTGTCCCATTCTTGTCTGATATGATTATAGCTGTTCAACAGTCCTGGGTCGTCTTTGTTGTATTTTCGTTTCATGATGCGGCAAATGTTTTCAGCTGGTGAAAGGTCTGGACTGCAGGCAGGCCAGTTCAGCACCTGGACTCTTCTACTGTGAAGCCATGCTGTTGTAATAGATGCAATATGCAATATAGCATTGTCTTGCTGAAATATGCAAGGCCTTCCCTGAAAATGGTGTCATTTGGATGGGAGCATATGCTGCTCTAAAACCTGTATATACCATTCAGCACTGATTGTGTCATTCCATATGTGTAAGTTGCCAATTCCATAGATGCTAAATAAGCACTAATAACATGCCAGATGGCCCCTCTCCTCTTTAGTCCTGAGGACATTCCATTAATGTTTTCCAAAAAGAACTTCAAATTTCAAATAATCTGACAAGAGAGTGTTCCACTTTGCCTCAGTCTATATATTGACCTTTAGCCTTGTCCCTTGCGCACAGAGATGTCTCCAGATTCTTGGAATCTTTTGATAACATTATGTACTGTAGATGTCGAAATATTCAGTCTTCACAATTTTACGTTGAGGAACATTATCCTGAAATTGTTCATAATTTGTAGACACAGTTTTTTTTGCAGATTGATGAACCTCTGTCCATCTTTACTTTTGAGAGTGTCTCAGAGACACTCTTTTTATACCCAATCATGTTACTGACCCATTGCCAACTGATCTAATTAGTTGCAAAATGTTCCTCCTGCTGTTTCTTTTTAGTACCACTTACTTTTTCTGGCTTTTGTTGCCTCCATTGCAACTTTTTTGAGGTGTGCGGTTGCCATCAAATTCAAAATGAGATAATATTTTCATGAAATAGTAAAATGGCTCACTTTCTTCATTTGGCATGTTTTCTGTGTTCAGTTGTGAGTACAATATGGGTTTATGAGATTTGCAAGTCATTGCAGCATCCAAACTTTTTTGGATTTGGGATTTTAAATTAAAAGTGATTTTTTTTTTCTGTAGAGTTACTGATGTAGTACTATTTTCAGTTGCTTCTGGCTAGAAGTGTAATTTGGAAATTAGAAAAAGAACTGAATAATATCAAAATCTGTTGTAAAGTGAATTTCATGTTCTTAAATTATTAAATACCTCTTGAACCATAAATGATTGCTATTATATCTCATTTTTATTTTGTTATGTAACTGTTAGGAATGAAGTCAGCGAGCATTTAAGACCAATCTGAAACTAGTTTCACTGATTAAGTATTTTTGACCATTTTGACTTTAAGAAAGTATTAATTCTGAGGCATGCATTTTCCAATAGCTCTGTGCCTATTCTGATGGCTAAGTTAAAAAAAAATAATCATGTATGCTATGCAGTACATCTTACTAAATAATACATTGAGAATTAATACAGCGTAAGGGCTTTTAGCTACAATTTTCAAAATAGGTCAGATAGGGACACATTCTTACAATGTGAGTCTACATTTAATATCAGTTGGTTTTAGTGTTTAGGTAATTTATAAAATGTTCTGTCCCTAGTAAAAATTTGAGGAAGGGATGTGGGTATTCATATTGTAAAATGTTCTGAAGTTTTTGTGGTTTTTGTGTATTGTATTCTGTGCCATATGTTATCTTAACACTTTCAAACATTATTGTCTTGTTCCATTATTTCTGTATGGTTGTCTTTGCCCCTTCACTAATTATTAACAGGAAAGCACTACAGTGTATGTGAAATAACAATGTGACTTTATTCTATTTTTTTTAATTGGAAAATTTCTTCCGTTGCTGCAATGTAAAAGAAAATACTGTGTTTCTTTCATTTTGTTAGTCCTGTTATTCTCCTTCCTTTTTCATCTGCATAATGGACTAATGTATTTCATTCCAATGTGTAAGGTTTTAGAAAACATTAACTGAATGATCAAAGACTCAGGAGACACTGTGACCTGGGGTGGCTGATGTGCATGAGTTATCTCTGATCCTTTGGGATGCTAGCCCCATTCCTTATACTTATAAACTTATAACTTCTAATCATTTGAGGAAATACTGTATACAGGTGGAATCATGTTATAATGAAACTCATGGGACCATAAATATATTTTGTTATAACGTAAATTTCATTATAATGAATATGGGGAAAATATGTATACTGTTGTGACCAGGGTGCCATCTCTAACAGTAGAGACTCAAGGACAGCTCTGTAACTGCTCTGCTGCGTCTGGTATTCAGTAAACCAAGGGCGAAATAATTGGTTGTCCTCTTCAGGATCAAGCTTACCACATGACATGCTTGTTGCACGATATTTAGAACATTTAACATCAGGCTCTGAAATGCTCTTTGTTGCACTCTCCTGATCTTACTGCTCTAGACCGCTTCTGCCACAGCTGTGATTCCGAGACGCTGGTGTTCTTCTAAGCTGAAGATGGGAGCTAAAGCAGGCGACTGCCCTTGTAATTGCTCCAGACAGCTCCTACTTTGAATGAAGTCTTGAAACTGTACCTGCCTTCTCTACATAGTAATAAAGTACCTGAATTTTCCTTGAAATCCTAATCTCACCTTCCTGTCTCTCGTGCAACTCTGTGACCCAAGCTTGACAATACCTGTATAAAAAAACAGCACTTATTAAACTACAAGAAATATTTTATTTGAAAACATGACGTTAGATAGTAACTTTTTTTAAATAGATATATAGGTATGAATACAGAATGAATATGAGATGTTAGATGTAACTTTTTTCATAGAAGTAAAGGTATGAAAATACAGAATGAAAAGAGAGATCAAATGAAGATGAAGCCTTGATTCCGAATGCTTTCGCCATGTAATTTTTCATAATTCTGGAATCAACTTTTACTAGGACTTTTAATTTTTCATTCAGCGTAAACTGACACTGTTTGTTGCTTTTTTTGAGAAGTGCTATGAAACTTGAACACTACAGTATCCACACAAGACACAAATTACCCTTGCGGAAGCTAGGTGGAATACAGTCTCACAGAGACTGCCCAAGACCAGAAACTTCACAACTGACTATCACTTTCTTCGAGATAGGCTGTTGCAGAGTTCTCGAGACTTGGTGCGGAAAGTGTACACGTGGCATTAAGTATTTTTTTCATTGCATTATTATCTTCAGTGGCCATTTTTGGTCAAAAAAACATTTGGTATACTGAGATTTACATTTCGTTAAAACAAAATTCGTTTAACATAATGTTTTATGAACGTCTGTCCAGGCCCAAGTTTCCAGCAAAGTGTAAAAAAACAAAAAACAAAATCAGCATGCATTTGGATTTTCAGGAAGATTTAGCATTTAATCCATGAAGATTTTTTAGGCATTAAAGAAAAACAGAACAAAAACTTGAATGTCTGGAATGTTTTGAGTATGCCTAACACTTAAAACATGGAGATGGTGGCCACGTTGCTTAATTACTGTCCAAAAATAACTGAGCTCGAAGACTGTACCTATCAGAAAAATATTTCCATAGTGGGTGTTCCTGAAAACGGAGAAACAATTTTTGAAGATGTTGTGATTGGTTATCTTCCCTGCCCTGTGTAACTTCACTGTGCTGGTAGAAAAATGTCAAAGGTTTTGTACTGCCTTGTGACAGTTCTTCTTGATTGAGGCCACTGATCCTAAGATTTCTTAATTATGTTGATCAGCAAAATGTTCTTCACAAAACAATACTGACTTTTAAATTTGATATTTGAATGTCATCCTGGTTTTCTGTTTTCATATTTTGGCCCTGTTAGTAATGAAAAGGATTTTAACCTTACTATGGAAACCCTTGCCTTAGTCCTCCATACCCATTAATTAATCAATTCAGTTTTTATTCATAGTTCTTCTCAAAAAATGTATAAACTTATGAATGAGATGCACCAACAACAACATATATTTCTATAGCACATTTTCATACACAGAATGTAGTTCAAAGTGCTTTACAAGATGTAAAACAAATAGTTACAAGAAAAAAAAAAGTTAAATTAGGCAAGAATAATAAACAATAATTAACAAATAAATACAGGCTTACATAACATAAATGTATAATTACTGGTAAAGTATACTCAAATATATAATATTGTATTCTAAGTTTCTAAAGATGAGTACGATGATAAGGCCAGGTGGCTGGGAGGAGAGAAAAAAAGAAAAAAAACTCAAGTTGAAGAAGAAATCAAATTTGCAGGGTTTGCAAGGACAAAAGATAGAATGCCCAGTAGGGGCTGGGCTATCTAACATAGATGTCCTTTAAGTCATTCCTCGTTGTTTCCAGATTTGGTCCCAGAGGATTTGCCACAGTAGGTCTCATGGACAACTGGGGCACCCGCCTTCATTTGAGTATCACAGGTGGCAGTACAGTGCCTTGATCAGTTGGTGACAGTGCAAAATGCCACCACAGGGAAACCAGAAAAGAAAGCAGAAAAAAGTAGAGCTTAATAATGATTGGAAATCCCTGAATAACAACGATAATACTGTGCATGTATATTCTATTAGGAATAGAACTTAAATATACAGTGGAACCTCGGTTTATGAGCATAATTCGTTCCGGAAACGTGCTCGTAGTCCAAAGCACTCGTATATCAAAGTGAATTTCCCCATAAGAAATAATGGAAACTCAGATGATTTGTTCCACAACCCAAAACTATTCATATAAAAATGATTAATACAAAATATAAAGTAAAAATACATTAAACAAATTAACCTGCACTTTACCTTTGAAAAGAATCATGGCTGGTGTGAGTGAGTTTCTAAACTCTTGTGGGATTGCACCTAACAGGACGACACGTGGAAGAGCGTCCCAAAGCAATCGCAGTCTCCCAGAAGAAAAGATCATGGACATGCTATAAGCGCCTGCCGTCGATGGGTGATACAAGGAACAAGGAACATTATAAATGCGCAGGGCCCTGCCTGACTGCTGTGTCTGTGTATAGGAGAGCGGCAGATCCCGCTACAATAAATAACAGCGCTGTTGCTGTTTCAAGCTGAATAAAGCTGGTGTTGCTAAAGTACTGAGACTCAGCTTCGTGTTTTAGGGTGCAAGACGGGGACTCGCACGTCACAGCACACACACACACACACACACACACACACAATGCTGTAGTAAACAGTATACGCTCATACAGATGTTGACTATATGAGTGAGGCACGCCGACTCAGACTGAGAATAGGAGACGATTGCCCACAATCCCGCAGCGAGAGAGAGAGAAGAACCATCAGCTCAGTTGTGATCACATGATGCTCAGCAGACAAAGTGTATACATACTACTCGTACTTCAAGACCTTGCTCGTTTATCAAGTCAAAATTTATTAAAATTTTTTGCTCGTCTTGCAAATCACTCTTAAACCAAGTTACTCGCAAACCGAGGTTCCACTGTCTACAAAAATCTACAAAAACTCAAAATTAAAAAAGTGGGTTTTTAGGAGTTTTTTTAAAGTGGCGCACGGTGTTAGCCTTGCGCATTTTTATTGGTAACTTATTTCAGGTTTTTGGTGCGTATGTTTAAAAATAAAAAAAATGAAAGATGTGGCAATAATGTTTCTCAAAAAAATACACACACACACACATACATATGAAAAAGTTTGGGAACCCTTCTCAGCCTGCATAATAATTTACTTTCAACAAAAAAGACAACAGTGGTATGTGTTTCATTTTCTAGGAACATCTGAGTACTGGGGTGTTTTCCAAACAAAGATTTTTAGTGAAGCAGTATTTAGTTGTATGACATTAAATCAAATGTGAAAAACCGGCTGTGCAAAAATTTGGGTACCCTTGTAATTTTGCTGATTTGAATACATGTAACTAATTACTTGCAACACCAAATTGGTTGGATTAGCTCGTTAAGCCTTGAACTTCATAGACAGGTGTGTCCAATCATGAGAAAAGGTATTTAAGGTGGTCAATTGCAAGTTGTGCTTCCCTTTTACTCTCCTCTGAGGAGTGACAGCATGGGATCCTCAAAGCAATTCTAAAAAGATCTGAAAACAAAGATTGTTCAGTATCATGGTTTAGGGGAAGGCTACAAAAAGCTATCTCAGAGGTTTAAACTGTTAGTTTCAACTGTAAGGAATGTAATCAGGAAATGGAAGGCCACAGGCACAGTTGCTGTTAAACCCAGGTCTGGCAGGCCAAGAAATATACAGGTGCGGCATATGCGCAGGATTATGGTTACAGACAACCCACAGATCACCTCCAAAGACCTGCAGGAACATCCTGCTGCAGATGGTGTATCTGTACATCGTTCTACAATTCAGCGCAATTTGCACAAAGAATATCTGTATGGCAGGGTGATGAGAAAGAAGCCCTTTCTGCACTCACGCCACAAACAGAGGCGCTTGTTGTATGCAAATGCTCATTTAGACAAGCCAGATTCATTTTGGAACAAAGTTCTTTGGACTGATGAGAGAAAAATTGAGTTATTTGGTCATAACAAAAAGCGCTTTGCATGGCGGAAGAAGAATACCGCATTCCAAGAAAAACACCTGCTACCTACTGTCAAATTTGGTGGAGCTTCCATCATGCTGTGGGGCTGTGTGGCTAGTTCAGGGACTGGAGCCCTTGTTAAAGTTGAGGGTCGGATGAATTCAACCCAATATCAACAAATTCTTCAGGATAATGTTCAAGCATCAGTCACAAAGTTGAAGTTACGCAGGGGTTGGATATTCCAATGACCCAAAACACAGTTCGAAATCTACAAAGGCATTCATGCAGGGGGAGAAGTACAATGTTCTGGAATGGCCGTCACTGTCCCCTGACTTGAATATCATTGAAAATTTATGGGATGATTTGAAGCAGGCTGTCCATGCTCGGCAGCCATCAAATTTAACTGAACTGGAGAGATTTTTGCATGGAAGAATGATCAAAAATGCCTCTATCCAGAATCCAGACACTCATCAAAGGCTATAGGAGGCGTCTAGAGGCTGTTATATTTGCAAAAGGAGGCTCCACTAAGTATTGATGTAATATCTCTGTTGGGGTGCCCAAATTTATGCACCTGTCTAATTTTGTTATGATGCATATTGCATATTTTCTGTTAATCCAATAAACTTAATGTCACTGCTGAAATACTACAGTTTCCATAAGGCATGTGATATATTAAAAGTTGCTACTTTGAAAGCTCAGCCAATGATAAACAAAAATCCAATGAATTAAGAGGAGTTCCCAAACTTTTTCATATGACTGTATATACACATACAACAGCAAGAGTCAAATGAGTAGAAAAATCAGTAAGCATAAAGATGTATAAATGGTAAATGCATTTAACTAGAATACAAATACAGTGAAAAGGGCCAACAATGGGGAGGTGTTAAACACAATTTGGGAAAAGGAACAAAAACATATTTACAGATTTTTGACAAAGGTTTTGAACAGCGTGAAAATGAATCATTAAATTTGTCAAAAAAGGGATAATGCTACTTTAGCTTTTTGAACAAGATACTACTCAAAGTCAAAGAGTGATTATCCAGCAATATTCCATAAAAACTGTTATATTTAAACTAACGTAAACTGAAGTAACTAAGAAGCAAATGGATGGGTCCTTGTCTTTTGCAATAAATTCACTGCATGGTCAAATGGCCAGGGAGAAAAACAAACTTGCAGCCTTCAAGTATGCTGGAGATGATGAACCTCTTGGGGGTCTGAGGCCAAAGCCTGCACAGTCCCTCTGCACATCCCAGCATACACATACATGTGGCTGTCTCAGTTCAATCACAATTCCATTTCAAGACATCTTGTGAACTTTTGTTCTCTCCAGCATCACAGGCAATTTGAGTTGATGTAACAATCAGCCGAGACACAGGGCACCGCTACAATAAACTGGAAAATGAAAACAGAGAAAAATGGCAGAAGTTACTGCCAAGTGCAGATCTTACAAACTGTATACAGTACCATTTCTAATCTATTACAACCAATGTATGTAATTAAGAAAAAGCCAAATTAGAAAAGTGGGCTTGTTGAAATTTTTTGAAATGCTCGACATTTGTAGCCTGGCACTTCTTTATTGGCAAAGCATTCCAGATTTTTTTGCATGAGTACAGAAAGCTGCCAGTTTTATGCTTGATCTTGGAATAAAAAGTAAAGCAATGTTTTAGAAGAGAAATGTTTGGCGCAGACACTCCAAAATACAGGAAGGGTCTAAAATACTCAAAACCTTCTATACATTTAATAGAACCTTAAAATCAATACTACGTGAGACAGACAGACAGTGTAATGAGACTGAGACAGTTTTCAGAAGTTGGGGGGAAAAAACGGGTCAATATCTCCTAGTCACTTGAAAAACACAGTAGATAAACAATGTTCACTCATTTAGTTCAAACATTAATAAATTGTACCCTTACTTCTTCTTCTGCCTCCTTTCTTGGTACACCTGTAGAGAGCATTACCAAAGTAAACCATGATGTTATTGCCACTGTAGCTGAAGACCTATCCGGGTCTGGTTTTAAAACACAATTGATGTCTCTGGCCATTATAGTTTTATGAGTGTTCACATTAGGAACAGATGGAATTACATTTTAAATGAAATCTCTGTCATCCACTTTAGGTGTTTAGATATTTCTCAAAATCACTTTAGTATCAAGTAAATTGCTTATCATGATAACATATTACTGATCAGGATCAGATACTACATCTGATACTACAAATGGAATTCTATTCATTTTTTTTAGAATTTCTGTAAAGTTAGAACTAAACTTGGTACTTAACTATTTGTCTGGCCCCGTGAGACTACTTCCAGTTAAACCTGAGTCAGGCTTGGGGTGACATGCAATGATACACTATTGTTAAGCCTGAGTGACTCTTTGGACTGTATTCTGCTGCCATCTATTTGATGAAATGCATCATGCTGTAAAAATATCATTAATATTTCTATGCTTTCTGAAACTTTATGGTATATTGCTAAGGTAACTGATCCATATTCATTAGTGGGACAGAGCCAAAGCCTTAAATGCAGTTTTAGAATAAACTAGAACTGAACTGCTGCTTGAATCAAATGATACTAATATGACAAAATAAACTGGTCATCACATGTTGACATGGTCAGTAAAACTGATATGTATGGCACTGTATGATCAAACTGCCGTGATATGCCCTGTGAATTTGGTTGCATGAAGGTTCACCACGGTGCAATAGTAGCTGCATGTCAATAAGGCAAAATAATTATGATCAAGTGCAAAGACAAGAAAGATGTTAGCCACTAAGTACTGCTCACTGTGAAGTAACTCTCAATATGCTTGTTAGGGGAAATGTGGAAGTCACTAAGCCTTGCTCTGTGGCAGCATCAATTGTGTGGATCAATCATTGACATTCTACACTTTCATGTGCAAGCAACAAAAAAATATAAGAAAACCACGTGAAGAAATGCACTTCTACTGTCCAGATTGCAATGTCTGGCTGTGCGTTGATGATTGTGTCAAATATGTCACACAAAGGATGTGTACTAAATCTGCTTTAGTACAGCAGTCAACACTAGACATTTCTTTTCTAATGTATTTGTGTTGACATTTTTGTATTTACTGTACACATAATAATATTTTTTCTTGTTGAAAAACATTCAACGTGTTTGCCTAATTTTTCTGTGGGTAAACACAATGGTAATAAGGCTACGATGGAGGCAGAGGTAATAAGGCCCAGAGGGACTCTGAAGATGATGTAGTGGGAGGTGTTGTCAGATGATATTTAAAAAACGTGTCTTACTTCATAAGATCACCAGGACTATAGAGAGAGCTGGAAAAAAGTTTGTGCAGAACAGAGTGACCTGAGTAAACTTGAAAAATGGCATTGATGGTGATGATAATAATGTTTAGCAATGACAGTATTCAGAAAATCTAAAATTAAAAACCTACCGTATTTAAATAATTTTGTTGAATCATACATTCTATCAGCAGCAGTCTCCTCTCACTGAGCTTTTATAACAGAGCACAATGAAGGTGAAGTGTCCTGTCAGACCATATCCATCTTCTCAATTCACATTTTAGAAGCTGGTATCAGGTTCAAAATTTAGATTCCTTTTGACTAAGATCAATAGGTTTAAGAGCACTTTTCATTGCCAATTATTAAACCTTTGTAAACTGTAAATCACATAGTGCGTATCTGGTTTGATCCTAATAAACTTTAAATGACACTGTGTACTGAAAACATTCTCTATTGTTATTGCTAAAAATGCAAGCAGTTAGATCCGATCATTGCCTTGTATCTCATTTTTTAATTTATTTTACTGTATATGAAACCTGAATGAAATTGTGCTGTTTGTGTGTGTGTATTATTTTGTTCAGCAATGAAATTTCACTCAAGGGATAATACCATATACAAGTAAATGCCCACTTCAGCCATCTGGGAAAGAATTGAAGAAAACCAGCAACATATTAATGTCTATATTAATGTACATGTTTGAATATTTAATGTGCTTTCTTAGTTTACATTTTTTTTAATTGATTGTAATTTATTTAGATTTTTATCTTTTTTTATATTAATGTATTTTTTTGTATTTTTCACACACTGCTATACATTCTGATGTAATAGTTATGTCAGTATTGTTGAAGACATATTAGCATTGTCTTTCAGTTTTTTTGTTAAATTATGCATTAATGTAGTATACATTGTCAAAGTCTCTACTTTTAGTCCATATTAATGTATAAATATTTGAATATTGAATGTGCTTTCATCATTTATATTTTTTAAAACATTAGATTGATTGATCAATATTTGTATGCATGCAATATAGTCTATTGTTTAGCTTTTTGTTGTTTCTTTGTGTGTTTATCTTATCTTGTACATTAGAACGTTTAAAAAATGTGGTGAATTCTTTCTGCACAAATGCTCATTGAAATGGTCCTTTGTACTAAATTTTAATAAGATCTTGTTACAAGAGTTGTTTACAAGCCCAAAGACAGTAACTCCGACTTTGGGTGTGTAAATTCTAAAGTGATCTCATACTGTTTTACTGGCCCTGCATTCTTTCAGTGGAATAAACGATAATGAGTGTCCTCTATTGTGTGAGCATTGCTTTTAAGGCGGTACAATATTTTTGAACTATGCTCCTAACTCAAGTTATTCAGCAATTATACTGCTTCAAATTAGGTCATGCTTAATGTACTCCCTATTGGCACTGTATTGCTTTTGTCCGCTGATTAGGGAATTTTCTGAAGACTACCAGACTACTCACTTAATACATTGAAGAGATTGTCATTTTGGATTTATAATGCTAGGGCGGGTGCTGGGTATTTACCCCCTGAGCTAATCAGATGTTGACAAAAGGCAGAAATCTGCCACAAAATATTTGGAAACAAATAATGACATGCTGTTTTTCCCAAGTAGCACAGGTCGGCAGCTGTATCTGAAAAATTAGTTATTATTATTATTTTCATCATCATCATCGTTATCTTTAACTTGTCTGTTTTAATAGTATTTTTTATTTCATCCAGAGCCCAGTAGTTATGTGTAGCTATAAAATTCCTTTTCCATTCCTTTTTGTAAAATCGCACAAGATATAAATAATACTGCAGTTTATTCAGGATATATACTGTATGTATTCTACGTTGTGCAGTCTTTTGGTGGTTATTGTTATTATTATTATTATTATTAAAGCCATACTTTTTGCTGGTGTTTATACAGATTGATTGAAGACAAATTTACATTTCTCTCAGTAATAGATGCAATAAAAATGATTTAGTAATTTTTAGCTCCAACTGCACAGGCACATTATTAAAGGCTGCTATACTACTTGTCCCAAAGACTTGTTTAGATGTTTTTGGAATGCAAATTATAAAATTCTGAAATAAGTTTAATATGAAATATAACATGGTAAAAGCAAGTATTCAAAGGAACATTTACATATGATAGTTTATACAGTACTATGAATTCTCTGTTTACATAGATTTTAGCACTTCTAACATTTCTTTATGAAAATGGTAACATTGTTGGTTTCACTGAAAAATGCTTCTTTATTCCTTTAAAAGCAATTTTCTGAACTTTTCTGTAATTTAAAAAGAGGATTTTTCCTGAAATCCTTTTACTGCCTGTGCCTATACAGAAGACAACAATGTATGAATTATTGTTAAAAGGGCTGATAGAATAGCAAAACACTACAGTAGTATCCATACATGTTTTTATCAAAGAAGAATTAATATCCATCCATTCATCCATTATCCAACCCGCTATATCCTAACTACAGGGTCACGGGGGTCTGCTGGAGCCAATCCCAGCCAACACAGGGCGCAAGGCAGGAAACAAACCCTGGGCAGGGCGCCAGCCCACCGCAGGGCGCACACACTCACCCACACACCAAGCACACACTAGGGACAATTTAGGATCACCATTGCACCTAACCTGCATGTCTTTGGACTGTGGGAGGAAACCGGAGCATCTGAAGGAAACGCACACAGACACGGGGAGAACATGCAAACTCCAAGAATGAATATTATTTTTATAAATCTAAGTAATTCACATCACTTTCATAAACTTAAAAGTTGTAGTCAACTATTGTTATGGTGTAAGAACATTAGCTACATACTAGCACAAACTGTAATCTAGTAGTTTAGGTGGCACAAATATGACCTTGTGATTATTCATTTTTACTATTTCAACTAAGGAACAGCACTGTTTATAAATATCACTGTTGCAAAACTCAAGTGTCCTAGGTTCAAATCAGGCTATTTGGTTAGATTTCTCAGTGAATTTTGGTTTGTGTGCCCACATCATTTAGTGTAGGTAGGTTGATTTGGAACTCTTCATTGGCTCACTTTGGTAGATAATGCATGTAACTATGCCTTGTGTTAAAATTGGTTTCTGCCTTGCACAAAAAATTAGAAAGAACAACAACTTGATTCTATCAGAAAGCATATATTTGTTAATAAGATTAATTTTTTTGCCACAAGTCAAAAGATCTGGATTCCTAAGGATCAAGAACAACAGATTTAAGAACACGTTTATCACCAGAGCTTTAACCTGGAATTCTTACAATTATAGGGATCCTGCTGAATTCTGAATTATTATTGAGTATTGATTGTTAATTATCATGTTGTTTTTTTTATTCTTTTATTGTATTGTAACAGTGTCCAATATTTTGTACTCAGCTGCTATAAACATATTTCTTTCTGGGATAATAAAAGTCAGTCTACCCTAATCTGATGCTTTTGAAATAGAATACGTCTTCTGCCCATCTCTGTTTGAATAAATGGCTTCAGAAAATTATCTAATTGATTGATTGGTTGATGGATTTCAATCAAACATATGTTTTAAGGAGAAGTCATATGGTACAGAGATTTACATTTCTGCCTTATAGTTCCCTCTTCTGGCTGTGAACCCTAGCAAAGTTACTATTAGTATGGATTTAGCATGTTCAAACTCCATATGAGGTTTCTGTTAGAACTCCTAAATTACTCATGCATACCAGATTTGTTAATTTGTTTGGCAACTACAAAATAAAACGATGTGAAGAACTCTGGATGTTTGCATGTGTGCTGCCTGCTATGGGTTTGCATCCCATTTAAAGTTGGTTCCTCTTATAATCCCTGCCAGGATAAGTGTTATCTTCCAATGACTGCAGATTATGAAAATGGAAGATGGGTAAATGGGTAATTTCCTTAAAAACAGTCAATTTAAAAAAATGTAACACCAGAAGAAAACATTTTAAAGGGCCATGTTAATTTTAGTTACTTAAGTTTCTGTTACTTCAAGAACATTTAATTCTGTAATATCTTAAGAGTGCACAGTATATTTTGTGTATACAGTACAAAGTCCAGTAGATTGCTGAAACATTATTTACTTTACTATTGATTATATATTTTGATATTTTTTCTTAATATATTCAAGTATGTGTATTGTTTAATATTATCCACATTCTTAAGTTAAAACTATAGAGTTTACACCTGGCTTGTTGCATATGGTTACTTCCTTTATTTCAAAATATGAGACAAATAGTGTACAGTTCAGCTAAACCTTTGGCTTCTTTTTTTTTCTTTTCTTTCTTTTTTTTTTAATTGGTACCTACGCTGTTGCTGGAAGAACTCCTTTGGGAGGCTGTCCATGGAGACATTAATGAAACCTTTTGTTTTTTTAGAGGCCAAGTGTTAGATGATTGTCATGGTTTAAGTGTTCCCTCTTTTGATATGGAGTGGCTTCTCCTGAAGAAAATTAACGTGATTTGGTATAATGGTTTAAGGAGGCCTAGCATTACTATTGTTACGTGTTGAGACAGAAAGAGAATCTGATCTGCCTGTCTGTAGTAGGATAGCTGCAAATGAACAAAATGAGTTTTTACTCTGCTCTTTCATTGTTATCCTTTACATTTGCCGTGCTTATTTTTATATGATATTAAGTGTTAATTAGTCCATAATCCTTTTTTTATCTTTTATTATTATTATGTATATATTATTATTATTATTATTATATATATAATATATATATATATATATATATATATATATATATATATATATATATATATATATATATATATATATAATAAATGGAGGAAAAAGATAATGTTGCTCCTAATTTCAATTACCTTTGATATGCATGAATATTTTAAATGGTATTTCAGATGAATTCAGCTGCTGTCTTACAGTATTTGACTAGCTCCACTGTAATGGAAGAGATATTTTGTTTGAATTAAAGTGTACAGTTATGAACTGGTGACCAATTGAAGGCTGGTTGTTGCCTTGTGTCTAATGCTAGCAGGATGGATTGCCGCACCCTGTAGATCTGCACTGGAACAAAATAATTCTGAAATTGAATGTATGAATTAACAAACTTAGTTTTGTTTCTCACATGTTGTCAGAGTTTAAGTTGTTCTTTTTTATGGAGAATCATGCTAAATTATTGACTAAATCACATTTCTCTGTAACATTGTGAATTAACTTGTAAAACTATTTAGTTACGAACATGTTTAATGTGGACCTTTGTTTTAAAGCAATAAAGTGTGTTTGCTTTGACAATTTATCTGAGCATTTTTTGTAGTGCCCCTCTACTATATGTGACAAAAGTGCTTTCTGTTTATTGTGTTATATGAATTTATTTTTAGACTTTTTTCCTGCCCAGATGAGCATGTCTTGATTAAATGAATGGACATTTTCTGGGTGCATTTTGTCATTGTCTTTAGGAATTTAAGTACACAGGTAGTTTCAGGTTTCAAGAAGTTTCCATGATTCAAGGCTTAATATTTCCACTAGTCTGATGACTTAAATGTACTCTGCAGTGAATTGCAGAGTGTATTACATTACTTCATTTGTAATACAGAGTATTTGCATATTAAAATGTATATATGCATTATAGAATAAAAACTGTTGGCATATAATCTCCTTGATTCTTATCAGAATGAAATTGTCATTTTTGCTCTCTTGATTTATAGTGCTCTTGATTTTAACTTCCTTATAACAAAACATGTTGTTAATTGTATATACTATTTTATTCCCTTCAGAAAATCAGAAGGATTATCTAACCTGTTTAATCTAGTCCAGGGCTGTGGAGCAGCAGGTGCAAAGCTGGAACCAGATGTGGAAAAGATGCCAGTCCACTATAGTGGCCCACTCATTCACACACCCCATTTATTTACACCAGGACAATTTAGAATGGTCTGTTGATCTAATATTGACATGTTTGGATGTGAGAGGAAAAGAGTATTACCCAAAACTTTTTAAATGAAAATGGAAATTGTGAAGTATTTCATTCTGGTTTTAAGACACACCACAGCACAGAGTCTGCACTTTTAAGGGTACTAAATGATTTCTTAGTAATATGTGACCCTGGGGATATAGCTGTCTTGTTGATTTTAGATCTAGCATCTACAGTGGTGGGCAGATCCAGTCCTGGAGGGCCGCAGTGGCTGCAGGTTTTTGTTCCAACCCATTTGCTTAATTAGATGCCCTTATTGCTCAAGTAACACTTCTGCTTCACTTTAGTTGTCTCGCTCGTTAAGATGTTGAACCCTTATTGCTTATTTTAGCCTTAAACAGCTGTAGTCTTGGTTTTTAATTGCTCCTTATTAGCAATAAGATGCAAATGACAAAAGAGACCAGCATTTCTCCATTTAGCTTGTTTCCATTTACACCTGTGTGTATTTATCATCCACTATTGGGTTTATTTAAATACTTGGAAGGAAAGTGAAGAGAAAAAAGTGAAGCACTGAGAATTACTCGTCTGTTTTAGACTTCAAATCATTTGGATGATATCCTTAGAAAGGAAAAAAAAATGTAGGATATGAGAATTACCTGACATAGCAGAGTTAAAGCAATTGCAAGCCACGAAATTAAATTATTGACAAGGATTGGTTTTTAATTAAGCAGCTGGGTTGGAACAAAAACCTGCAACCACTGTGGCCCTCCAGGACTGAATCTGCCAACCCGTGATCTAATAGAATAGACCATGACTTCCTTATCGCCTATCTTGAGCAGTATGTGGGTATACAAGGAAATGCTTTGATATGTAAAATTTCTCCTCATCATTAGCCCCTATCACATGTGGGGTCCCTCAAGAATCTCTTCTGGGGCCTGTTCTTTTTTTGCTGTACATGTTGCTCTTAGGATCCATTTAAAAAAAAACAAATTATTTGTGTTATACAACAATTATTTCTTTCCATTGCTATACAGATGATACTCAGATATATTTTCCACTGAAACAGATCAAAACAAATTCTCTTAAACCTTTATTGAAATGTCTGGAAGATATTAAAACATGGATGTCACTGCATTTTCTTAAATTAAATAACAATAAAATAGAGATTGTTTGTTTTCAACCTTCCGATCTTACTTCTGCTCCAGAAATTAATCTTGGCCCTTTGACACCCTACTGTAAACTCTTTGATAATGCCCTCAAATTTGATAAACAAATTAACTGCATTGTTAAAGCCTGTTTGTATCAGCTCAGGTTATTGGCTAAGGTCAAGTCCTTTCTTTCTCTACATGATTTTGACACACTAATTCATGCCTTTGGCTCTTCTCAGCTTGACTGTTGCAATTCATTATACATTGGAGTTAATCAATCATCCATTGCTCATCTTCAGCTAGTCCAGAATGCTGCTGCCAGGCTTCTAATAGGCACATAAAAACAGAATCACATTACACCAGTCTTAGCTTCTTTTCAATGGCTTCCTATTCACTACAGGATTGTGTTTAAAATCTTACTGTTTGTTTTTAAGTCCTTGAATGGTTTAGCCCCCTTCCATCTTAGTGACCTCTTGCACCCTTACACTCCCTCACAATCATTGATGTCTTCTGACCAGAAATTATTTGTTGTGACGAGATCTAGACTTAAGCTTAGAGGGGACCATGCTTTTACAGTAGCTGACTCTAAGTTTTGGAATAGTCTACCCTTTTATTTTAGGTCTGCACCAGCTTTGGTCACTTTTAAAAATCCCACTTGAAGTCCTTTTCTTTTTGCCTTAACTTATTAAACTTGTTATGTGTGCCTTTATTTTTCGTGTATTTATTTAATCTATATATCCATCCATCCATCCATCCATTATCCAACCTGCTATATCCTAACTACAGGATCACGGGGGGTCTGCTCGAGCCAGTCACAACCAATACAGGGCGTAAGGCAGGAAACAAATCCCGGGCAGGACGCCAGCCCACCACAGGGCACACCCACACACACAACCACACACCAAGCACACATTAGGGACAATTTAGAATCACCAATGCACCTAACCTGTGTGTCTTTGGACTGTGAGAGGAAACCGGAGTACCTGGAGGAAACCCACACAGACACAGGAAGAACATGCAAACTCCATGCATGGAGGACCCGGGAAGCGAACCAATGTATATATACATAGTATATATACTGTGTATATATATATATATATATATATAACTGTCCCCCATTGCTCTGCACTCGTAGTAGCTCCAAAACATGGCCAGAGGTAGACCGATTTGACCGGATGCTGATGCGTAAGTGAGGAGAGCCCCGCCCGGCTCCCCACTCTTGACGTCACGCTTCCCCCTCCCCTTAGCCCGCAGCCTCTGTCTCAGACTAGCGCAGATATATCACTCCTGCAAGCGAGCTATGATACTTAGTGTGATGAGAGAAGTCACAAAATCAACCGGCATGTTCAGGCAAATTATAGAAAAAAATCCAATCTAAATCCGTTGAATAGTTCTCTTGTGAGAAGCGGACAGAGAGACAGATGCTGGATTTTATATAGAGAGATATATGTAATGGTGGATTAATGGAAGTTGTTCAGCTCTTTGGTCTGCTTATGTTGGTTTTAAATGTGCTCTATAAATAATACTGACTTAAGAGGAGAAAAAAAAGCACATAGACACACACAAACACGGGGAGAACGTTGGAAACTTCATGTACTTTACCTGGTCTATATTTGATTCTGGAACTCTTAAGCAATGAGGTAGAAGCATTAACCACTGTGCCTCTGTGCAGCTCATATACATTTTTATCATATTAAAATAGCTATGACCATTTAATTTTTGTGTGTTGGTTAGCGCGGTTATGCTTTTTAGTATCCTTTTCATTAAAAAAAATGTCATAATGATAGTCCTTTTATTTTAATGCGTTTTCCTGAATGGAATTTTAACCTTTGCATGTGTGTGTGTTTTTGTTTCTTTTAGTTTCTGCAAAAAAAGAAGCCCCCAAAAGGATTTTATATCTATGGAGATGTAGGTAGGTTATACAAAGAAACAGTCACACTACAATTTTCATGATATATGAATGCTTGCCACCAGCTAGCATGTTTATAGTGGTAATTTTAAGGCTAGTGAGTTTTTTTTTTGTTTTTATTTTAACAATAGTCAAAGGCATAGTGGAGCTGTTCCAAAAAAAGTGACTCTAATTACTGCAAATTTACCCACTTAGGTAAAATCTTCAAGATTGTTTGCCTGAAAGCTAGAAAATAGTCTCTTTATAAAAGGATAAAAGGCGGTTAATGGGCTGCTTGAGAACACAATATGTAGACCCTTTATCCAGGAAGACAAATTCAAGTCACTGGCAGAAAGACGTCTCCAAAATCATACTAGAATGTTTATTTCCCTGGGAAAATTTGTGTGTATGTAAAAAGAGTACTTAGAAACTGCAGCTTATCAATCAGGCTGAAAAACGTATCTACCTATGTTTTTTTCTGCTTTTCTGTACATCTTTTTGGCAATGTGCATTTGCTTAATACAAGAATTTCAAATGATATATTTAGAGAAAAGCCAAGCAAAATGAAACCTTTTATTGGCTAACTAAAAAGATTACAATATGCAAGCTTTCGAGGCAACTCAGGCCCCTTCTTCAGGCAAGATGTAATCAAAATTACATCTTGCCTGAAGAAGGGGCCTGAGTTGCCTCGAAAGCTTGCATATTGTAATCTTTTTAGTTAGCCAATAAAAGGTGTCATTTTGCTTGGCTTTTCTCTACATTCATAATGGCTAACACGGTACAACACCCTAGTACTACAAATGATATATTTGAAGTATAGAGGCATTAAAGCCTAATGTAGTACACACAAATAATTAAAACTTACAATGCAGTGATTTTAAAATCAGGTAGAATTTGAAATTTTTAACATATCAAATTCAATCTCTATTATGCTTCTGATGATTATTTTTGAGAATTGTTCAAGGTACTCAGCATGTAAAGGTTTCTCCTTTCAGGTACAGGAAAAACCATGGTAATGGATATGTTTTTTTCCCATGTGGAACTTGAAAGAAAACAGAGAGTGCATTTCCATGGCTTCATGTTGGATGTTCATAAAAGTAAGAAAATTATTCATCTTGACAATATGTACCTCTAATTCAGTTAGTGTCTTTGGGTTTTTTGATCGCTTGTCCTTCAGTTTTGCTTGTGTTCTTTTAGGATTTGTTCAATTTGAGAAAAGTTTTAAGAATTCATTGGACATTCTCTATGTTTCTATATTTTGTTTTTAAACAATGGAAAAAATTACTAGAGCCACAGCAGGTGTTAGTCTAGTTCTAATTCTATTTTTTAATTGTGCATTATGACTAGTTATACTTTTTGCTACCTTATTTCTCTATGCTGTAGAATCTTTATGAAAACCTGCTAGAAGTTCTGTTCTCTGCTTCAGTAAATGATGTCTGTTTAACAGCTGATGACTGAAAAGCTGCATTCTGACACTGTGTTGTTTAAAAGAACTACTTTATACTTGTTATTACCCTAAAAAGCATTTTTCATGCTGATAAGCAGGTACAGTGTCTTGTAAAGGAACAGCTGATTCCAGTCATTCATGTATGGGCCTATTTTTTCACAAGCTTACATAATTTTCTTAAAATGTGCATAATAAAAGAAAGCAAAATATTAGTATAAGAATTAAAAAGCAAGCATAATGCTGCTGTCAATGAGTGATAGCATTCTACATATTTTCAGTATTATGAACTACATTTTAAACATGACGTATTGCGATTGACTGGTGCCCTGTTTTGGGTTGATCCCAATCTAGCACCTGATTCTGCCAAGACAAGCTTTAGACTCCTGTGTCTGTGATACGTATTAAGCAAAGTTTGTGATGAGTAGATATTGAAGGGAAATTCTTGACTTGGTACAAAATCAGAAATCTATTTCCAGAAAAAAAAAAATTTCACTGGAGAGAATCAATTGGTTGCTGTGAAATTCTACAGCCACAGTTGCTTTCTATGGCAGGGATAATCCATTCCTAGACCAGAGTGTGCTCAGTACATGAGACAAATAGTAACTATAACGTAAAATAAAAACACTGTACTAAGTTGGAATGACCAGCAATTATTCGTGCATTAGTAAATGTGAAGTCACTGTTCATGCCTATTTTTTATCAAACACAGGATTGAATTCTGTAGTTGCTTATGATTGGAGTTATACTCTTCTTTTACTGGGTAGTCTGTGTTTAAAATGGGCATTTCAAATGTTTTAAATCCATTGTTTTTTGTTTTTTTAATGACAATGCAGCCATTTTTAATAAGTATCGTTTTCAGTTTTATTTCACAGAGTGATAAATGTGCAATTATATGTCAATTTACAGATAGCTAGAACAAAGTAAATTATGCTGTACTATAGCACTGCATTCTTCTGTGCTTTGTAAACTCTTGGTTCTGTTGTACACTGAAATGCTCTCTGTAAAATAAAGATGGATTGACTATTGTGTTAGATATATAAATGGTATGCAATGTAACACTCTTTAAAAAGTTGTTAGAAAGAAAAACCCACTAGAAATGCCTGTAAAACATTAATATGTATTTCATAGTAAAACTTGGATGTCCACCTTCCATTTTGACCTGTATGCTAATGAATTGAACAATGCTTGCATTAACTTTGTTTTTTTTCTGTTCTTTAATCTGCACACAAATGAAGACCGGACTTTTTTAACTATTTGTTACACCATAGTTTAATGTTTTTTTCTTACGAGTATATTGCATCTTAATTAGAGGAATATGATGATGCAGTTACATACTGTGGTTCCTAAAAGCTGTCTGTAAAATCATCCACATACAGGATGCTCTACTGAATTACAGAGAACCTCCATTTAACAAACATTGAAATGGATGCTTTTGTTAAAATAATGAAAATGATTTTATAGGCAAGCTGGTGGTGCAGTGGTTAATGTTGCTGCCTCATGATCCAACATTATGGGTTTGAGCTTCACTGGTATTTGCATTCTTGGTACAGTTTGTTTGGTTATTATTGTAAGGTTATTATTGTTAACAAAAATTATAACCAAAATGATCAACAAAGCATTTATCTAAATGAAATAAAAAATAAAACTAAAGAATAGTGAAAATTAAAATTACGTTTTTAAAAACTAACTGAAATAAAATTAGTTAGGGTGGAAAAAATATTTGAATTGTGAAACTGTTCAGACACGTTTTGTAGCAGTGCATTAAAAAGCAAATTCCCCCTAATGTCTCTCCGCCTTATAAATCAAAATTCAAAGCTTTGCATGGAAAGCTCATAGACAGAGCCTTTGAAAAATGACATTAAAGTGACCCGATTACTTTGACTTATGCCCTTCTTTTGCAAAGAAAAATTAGTAACCAAATATTTAACAAATATCCCAGATTTGAAGAAGAAAACCCTAATATCTGATCTGAGTTAAAGCTATTAAAGCCGAGAAGAGTCAGAGAAAGAAGATAGTTTAAAACGAATTAGGTCCACCATCAAACTGATAAAATATGCAATATAATAGAATATTCTGAAAAATCTCAGTTTTTATTTGGAATGATATTAGAATTGCAACTAGCCTGAAAACCTCATAGCAGGTTTAAAATGTGCAATCAAAAATACACACTGTTGTGCATCTTGTGTTAATGTGAGCTGTACAACCTAGATTATAATATGGAGGTCAATTTATTATTTAAACCCAAGTTCCCCAAACTCACCCAGCTTTGTTTATAGTGAGTTTACACATTTACTTATCCTTCTGTATGTCGTTAGCATTTTTGAAGGTGGTGAAGTGGTTTTGATTGGTGGTGTAGGATTTTCATTTTTTAATCTCAATTTCTTGTGTTGTTTTTCTGTTTTTTGCGTCTGGTTTTGATTCCTGTCTTACACCTGAAGCTGTCAAGTTAGGTTGTAGTGGATTAGGTGGATTTGATAATGAATGAATGATTGAATGAATGAATGAATGAAATACATTATGTTTGTGTCATTTTTACAAGTCCAGAATGCGACTCTGCTTTTATGCTTTTTTGAAAATAGAGTTGTGATTCCTAGTAATTTTAAATCAACATTGAATCATTTTTAATAAACTCGTTGCATGTAGTACACTATTAACTACAGTATGTGGTTATGTTTTCCATGCAGTTTTGGTCTGAATGAATTAATGAATCCATTAACAAATAAAATGTATCTAAGTAGTTTAAATAACCAAGCCACTTTAATAAATACATTTTCAGATGAATTCTGTAATGCTTAATAGTTTTTTTTTTTATTTTATTGAATTAATTAAAAGCAAGTAACATTCCATACAAACAAGTCAAACTTGACAAAACTAAATTCACTTCAACCCCCACCCAGATCTGACCAATTTCTGATTGAATATGATTACATAAATATACTGTGTAATGGAAAGTAGTACTCACAGTGAAATATTGCAGAAACTTTTTGCTCATGTCAATCTGGTCCTTACAGGGAACATTGCTGCTGCCTGTTGTTCCTTTTTCACTAAATGGCCATGCACTATATGTTTATGTAGCCTAACAAGCATGACATTTGTCTGCTACTTTAGACAGAACATGTTTTTCAGCATGTAAGTACAGCAAAGGATTGGTTGTATATGGAAAGGAACTTTCTGGGAGTACTTTAGGTATGTCATTGACAGGGCTCCTTGAACAGATTGGCACTGCTACAATACAAGTGGCACAATTTTTAAAACATTCAGAAGCTCTTACTGTAGATGACTGTAGCAAAAAAAAAAAATCACTGAATGTTTTATGGGTGTATTTACATTTTTCTACAATTAGTCTTTCAGCAAAGGAAAAAGCACAGTAAGTACATATACTTCACATTTCATTAAAAGTGTAGACTTGTTATAAAAAAAACCAAAAACATTTAGCTAATGGTAATGTGGAACACTCCTGCCTTCCATACAATGGTTTAGATTATACAGTAAAGGCTGATTTATACTTGACGTGTCCATGCTGGGTGGGAGGATCACAGAACGAAAATAATGTCAGACTAGGAGACATGCCACCACACGTAGAGCCATGTATCCAAAACAATGAATTTCCAGGAGAGGCTGGTATCGTGGGTGCCAGAATTATGAACAAAAGGCTGAATATGACCCAACTGGTCACCAAAACACAAGGAAGACGTGCAAAAACATTTGAAATGCATCTTCTTATCATGTACTATACTATACATCTCTCACACACAAGAATATTATACTCCCCTTCCTTCACTGGTTTTGTTTAAAGAGTCTGACACTCCACCTTTTATTTTTTCTTCCTCTTAAAGTCAGTAATAGCAGGCAGAACTCTTCTTCCAGCAGCAGTCTCACATCCTCTGCTGTTACATTGTTAGCTATGTGACCTTGACCAAACACTCACTTACTGACTAGGAAACTATCAATGCACTGATCAAACAGGTCGCAACAAGTATATATGTGTTTTGCTCATTCACTGTGTGCATGCTTTGCATTGTGGTCTGCATGCAGACTTCACATGGTAAGTTTAAACCGGGATTTATTTTGCAGCCCTTTGCTCTTCTTACACTCATACAAGAGACACTGATTTTTCCTATTTTCACAAATTATATCTTCCTTTCTTTTACATTATTATTCTTTCAATCTTGCATGTGTTTTACTTCGTCAAAATTAATTAATTTGTAATAAAATAAATATACGTATAAATTGAACAAAACATTAAATCATTTACTGATGAAAACACAACCTGTTCTAATCTACTATAGAATAGGTTAAAGTTAATATATTAAATAACCACTGAGTATTATAAAATAATTCAAAGGATCAAGGGCATAATTTTAGAGGGTAGTGGAATGGAAGTAAGATGAGTAAAACATGATGGTGATTGTCATATTCCCTGTGGTAGTTTTTTCATGTATGTATTGTTTGAATGTTAAAATCGTTCAATCGGCATGAAATATCAATCATCTTTGGAAATATATCTATTCTTAATTCTAAATATATGAAGCATTAGTTGTTGAGAGTATTATAGTAGGTATTTCAGTAAAATACCTCAATGTAGAGTTTGCAGTACATGGATTGCTGTTTTCCTCTGATGTTTTTTGTTGGAGTCATTTTTTTTAAATTGAAATTGGAGCCTTTTTTATTGTGATGCACTTTTTTATTTCTTCTAATAGGAATCCATCGTCTTAAACAGAGTTTGCCAAAAAGAAGACAGGGATTAATGAACAAATCTTATGATCCAATAGCTCCAGTTGCATCAGAAATCAGTGAACAGGCAAGCTTGCTATGCTTTGATGAATTTCAGGTAAGACTTAAATGTGCAACATTCATTATAATTAAATATGAATTGTATTTAATGTTCCCTAAAACCAGAATTTTTCAGAAACGCTTTTAAGACTTTAAATTACCACTACAACAAATGCTTCTTTCATACTTCATATCTGCTACTTCATATCGTATAAAAAAAAAAAATACAATTCTTGGGGTTTATAGTATCACAACTGGTGTATTGCCTTTTAATCTTTTCCTTGCTTGCTTGAGGGTAACTTTTGCTTGAATAGGCTTACACTGGTTACATCTATAGTCTCATTCTTGCTGTCAAGAGAGTGATACACCAAGAAAAGTACAAAACATTGTACAGGATCAAACAGTGAAAAGTCATTTTTTGCAAACAGTGTAACCCTGTCAAATAACATTACAAGGTGCTGTTATGAATATTTAGGTATAATGCTTGCTCAGTTGTGGAAGTTGGTCTCTTTGAGCTGAATTGCACAGCTGTGTATCTGCACATGTCTATAATAATTTCATATCACTTTTACTACACAGGATTAAAGCTCCATTATGTTTTACAGGACTGAGTCTACTACATATCTACATTAAATTAATGGTAGAATGAACCATGCATCTGTTTTCTGAATCCAACTAATCCAAATTCAGAGTTTTGGGGGTCAAAGCTAAACCAGCACTGAAAAGTACCAGTGTAAGCAGTATGCCAGTCTGTTGTAGAGTACACTTTTTTGCACACTCATACTAATTCACACTTGTGCCAAGTCATTTGCGAGTAGGTAGTTAACCTAACCTGTATGCAGTTGTTGTGTTCAGGGAAACTATCTCATACTTATTTCCTATGACAGAAGTGTAACTCCTAAAGAAATTTTCCTAAACATATTTATTCCCAAATGAATAAATTCAACCCAGTTATGCTTTTTGTATTCTTAGCTTTAGACCTAAGTTCATACTACACATTGTTCCTGATATGGCCTTACAAATGTCCCATACTAACTAAATTAATGAACAATACACAACTTGCTATATATATTCAGAATTTTTAGCCTTTTAGTTTTCTTAACATACAAGTTATGCTAACAAGTCTGTAATTGGAAGCTTGGTTTCTGAGTGCATAAACCTTTGAACTGATTCTCCACCAAATGCCCACTTTTTTTTATACACGTAATTGACATCTCCATCACTGACAGAATATTATGCACATGGAATTTTATTTAAAGGTAGAATAGACAAGTATAATGCTTTAAGTGGCTTTGGAAATTTCAAAGTAGTGGATGTAGGACCAGCATAAGTGTATTTGGAACAGCAAATTTGCTTATGTTTTCATATATCTCGTTGTCATGGGTGTATCAAAAATTGGCTTTCACCCAGCAATGGGGAGTCCTGTGGCTGGAAGGCAAATTATTGATAAAGGGTACATATGAAAGCTAACAGAGCTTCTATGATTAACATAGAGGCAAAAATCAATTAGCTTAACACGTAAATGCAAGAATTTTGGCGGAAAAAAAATAACAATTTAGGATCGACAATGCACCTAACCTGCATGTCTTTGGACTGTGGGAGGAAATCAGAGCACCTGTAGGAAACCCATGCAGACACGGGCAGAACATGCAAACTCCACACAGGGAGGACCCAAGAAGCGAACCCAGGTCTCCTACCTGCGAGGCAGCAGCGCTACCACTGCACCAATGTGCTGCCGTACTTTAAAATGTATTCAGTAATTATTTTGCATTTTGGTTGTAATTTTTGTTTTTATCGGTAGGGACCATGGATGTTGTTATGGTTTGTATTGGCCTTGAACAAACAATCACCCATAGTTTGTTTGTGTTTTTCTAGTTTTAATATGTCTTAGGTGTTTTCTAATTTTAGTTGTAATTTAGTTTTTTGTTTTTTTTTTAGTTTTATTTTTTTCTGCCATTTTCTAATTTTATTATTATTTTTTTTTAATTAGTCTTAGTTTTTCAGAAATTGACTTTTAGTTGCGAAAAATGTCCACATGGACATTTCCAAGTGTAATATTCAGTTTTCTTTATCGTTTTTAAAAGGTGTGTCATTTCTATTAATATTGTACCTATCCATTTAATACATGCAATTTTACTCTTTGTGACTGAACTCAACTTTCTTATGATAGTTCGATAGTCCAAGGCTTTTAGTATAATCAAAAAATCCAAGAATCAAATAAAATGTGTGCTCTGATGTTACCTTTACCTGCAATAAGTTAATGAAATTATTATTTAATTTCAAAAACACTTTATTTTTGAAATTCCCTTTGTAATAAGTAATATTGTAGCACACATAAACTCTTATTTTAAATTTATTTTTGATCTCATGATTCGGACTATGTTTCATCTACCCATTTCCAACCTTTGAAAGTGTATTTTTTTCAAGGAATTCTTATTTTTTGTAATACTGTTGAAATCAGTATTAAACTGTGTTAATAACAATACCAGCAGAAATAGAGATTAAAGTTTTTCCATGTTTATACTACATTAAAGCATACACTAAATCCAGAACACCTGCTATTGCAACATCTCGGATCATTCACTTAATAAGCAACATGCAAAACCTGGGGAGCTCCCTGTAAGCCTAAATTGGGAGGATGTAGTTTAAAAACACACATAGGAATAAACATACATTGGCAATTTACAGTGCATATTGAGCAATTCTAATATCCAGCTATTAAAACAATAACTGACGTTAATGCACACTCAGTTTACATACACATGGGGAGAACGTGCAAACTCTGTAAAGACACTGACCAGGTTAGCAATCAAACCTGAGATCATGGCACTGTTTAATAATAATATAATAATAATAATAACAATTTATTTATATAGCACCTTTCTAATGCTCGGAGTGCTTCACAAATAACTAAAGGAATACAACAGACATACAGTGCATCCGGAAAGTATTCACAGCGCATCACTTTTTCCACCTTTTGTTATGTTACAGCCTTATTCCAAAATGGATTAAATTCATTTTTTTCCTCAGAATTCTGCACACAGCACCCCATAATGACAACGTGAAAAAAGTTTACTTGAGGTTTTTGCAAATTTATTAAAAATAAAAAAACTGAGAAATCACATGTACATAAGTATTCACAACCTTTGCTCAGTACTTTGTCGATGCACCTTTGGCAGCAATTACAGCCTCAAGTCTTGTTGAATATGATGCCACAAGCTTGGCACACCTATCCTTGGCCAGTTTCGCCCATTCCTCTTTGCAGCACCTCTCAAGCTCCATCAGGTTGGATGGGAAGCATCGGTGCACAGCCATTTTAAGATCTCTCCAGAGATGTTCAATCGGATTCAAGTCTGGGCTCTGGCTGTGTCACTCAAGGACATTCACAGAGTTGTCCTGAAGCCACTCCTTTGATATCTTGTCTGTGTGTTTAGGGTCGTTGTCCTGCTGAAAGATGAACCGTCGCCCCAGTCTGAGGTCAAGAGCGCACTGGAGCAGGTTTTCATCCAGGATGTCTCTGTACATTGCTGCGGTCATCTTTCCCTTTATTATGACTAGTCTCCCAGCCCCTGCCGCTGAAAAACATCCCTACATCATGATGCTGCCACCACCATGCTTCACTGTAGGGATGATGCCAGGTTTCCTCCAAACGTGACACCTGGCATTCACACCAAAGAGTTCAATCTTTGTCTCATCAGACCAGAGAATTTTCTTTCTCATGGTCTGAGAGTCCTTCAGGTGCCTTTTGGCAAACTCCAGGTGGGCTGCCATGTGCCTTTTACTAAGGAGTGGCTTCCGTCTGGCCACTCTACCATACAGGGCTGATTGGTGGATTACTGCAGAGATGGTTGTCCTTCTGGAAGGTTCTCCTCTCTCCACAGAGGACCTCTGGAGCTCTGACAGAGTGACCATCGGGTTCTTGGTTACCTCCCTGACTAAGGCCCTTCTCCCCCGATCGTTCAGTTTAGATGGCCTGCCAGCTCTAGGAAGAGTCCTGGTGGTTTCGAACTTCTTCCACTTACGGATGATGGAGGCCACTGTGCTCATTGGGACCTTCAAAGCAGCAGAAATTTTTCTGTAACCTTCCCCAGATTTGTGCCTCGAGACAATCCTGTCTCGGAGGTCTACAGACAATTCCTTTGACTTCATGCTTGGTTTGTGCTCTGACATGAACTGTCAACTGTGGGACCTTATATAGACAGGTGTGTGCCTTTCCAAATCGTGTCCAATCAACTGAATTTACCACAGGTGGACTCCAGTTAAGCTGCAGAAACATCTCAAGGATGATCAGGGGAAACAGGATGCACCTGAGCTCAATTTCGAGCTTCACGGCAAAGGCTGTGAATACTTATGTACAGGTGCTGGTCATAAAATTAGAATATCATGACAAAGTTATTTCAGTAATTCCATTCAAAAAGTGAAACTTGTATATTAGATTCATTCATTACACACAGACTGGTCTATTTCAAATGTTTATTTCTTTTAATGTTGATGATTATAACTGACAACTAATGAAAGTCCCAAATTCAGTATCTCGGAAAATTAGAATATTGTGAAAAGGTTCAATATTGAAGACACCTGGTGCCACACTCTAATCAGCTAATTAACTCAAAACACCTGCAAAAGCCTTTAAATGGTCTCTTAGTCTAGTTCTGTAGGCTACACAATCATGGGGAAGACTGCTGACTTGACAGTTGTCCAAAAGACGACCATTGACACCTTGCACAAGGAGGGCAAGACACAAAAGGTCATTGCTAAAGAGGCTGGCTGTTCACAGAGCTCTGTGTCCAAGCAGATTAATAGAGAGGCGAAGGGAAGGACAAGATGTGGTAGAGAAAAGTGTACAAGCAATAGGGATAACCGCACCCTGGACAGGATTGCGAAACAAAACCCATTCAAAAATGTGGGGGAGATTCACAAAGAGTGGACTGCAGCTGGAGTCAGTGCTTCAAGAACCACCACGCACAGACGTATGCAAGACATGGGTTTCAGCTGTTGCATTCCTTGTGTCAAGCCACTCTTGAACAAGAGAAGCGTCTCGCCTTTGGACTGCTGCTGAGTGGTCCAAAGTTATGTTCTCTGATGAAAGTAAACTTTGCATTTCTTTTGGAAATCAGGGTCCCAGAGTCTGGAGGAAGAGAGGAGAGGCACAGAATCCACGTTGCGTGAGGTCCAGTGTAAAGTTTCCACAGTCAGTGATGGTTTGGGGTGCCATGTCATCTGCTGGTGTTGGTCCATTGTGTTTTCTGAGGTCCAAGGTCAACGCAGCCGTCTACCAGGAAGTTTTAGAGCACTTCATGCTTCCTGCTGCTGATGAACTTTATGGAGATGCAGATTTCATTTTCCAACAGGACCTGGCACCTGCACACAGTGCCAAAGCTACCAGTACCTGGTTTAAGGACCATGGTATCCCTGTTCTTGATTGGCCAGCAAAGTCGCCTGACCTTAACTCCATAGAAAATCTATGGGGTATTGTGAAGAGGAAGATGCAATACGCCAGACCCAACAATTCAGAAGAGCTGAAGGCCACTATCAGAGCGACATGGGCTCTCATAACACCTGAGCAGTGCCACAGACTGATCGACTCCATGCCGCGCCGCATTGCTGCAGTAATCCAGGCCACAGGAGCCCCAACTAAATATTGAGTGCTGTACATGCTCATACTTTTCATGTTCATACCTTTCAGTTGGCCAACATTTCTAAAAATCCTTTTTTTGCATTGGTCTTAATTGATATTCTAATTTTCCGAGATACTGAATTTGGGACTTTCATTAGTTGTCAGTTATAATCATCAACATTAAAAGAAATAAACATTTGAAATACACCAGTCTGTGAGTAATGAATGAATCTAATATATAAGTTTCACTTTTTGAATGGAATTACTGAAATAAATCAACTTTGTCATGATATTCTAATTTTATGACCAGCACCTGTACATGTGCTTTCTCAGTTTTTTTATTTTTAATAAATTTGCAAAAACCTCAAGTAAACTTTTTTCACGTTGTCATTATGGGGTGTTGTGTGTAGAATTCTGAGGAAAAAAATGAGTTTAATCCATTTTGGAATAAGGCTGTAACATAACAAAATGTGGAAAAAGTGATGCGCTGTGAATACTTTCCGGATGCACTGTAAAAGCAAAGATGACATTAATAACACAGGATGCAAACTAATATTAAACATTAATAAAAATTATTTGAAAGTCAAAGTTCTGAATTAGATTAAGAAACAAGCAGGACAAAAAAGAAGAAACCTGTGACCAAATAAAGCAGTTTTTTGTGCAATTACATGTAGGGACGTAAATGTTAAAGTTACATTGTTAAGGAACAATGAATAAGATAAGAGAGGACTTTGCTATCAGTTTTACAGCCAAGCGCCACTAGAAGATATTTATCATTTAATGGCTATTCTTTTGCTCTTCAGTTCAAATCTCATAAACCATGCCTGACCTCTGCAGTGCTATAAAATAAATAGACACAACAAAGTAGCCTCACTTTAATCAGTACTAATAACCTGTTTAAAACTAAATATATATGTTTAACATCGTCTTGGTTGATAACATTGACTTCATTCTATGCATCTGCTTAAGCTGTAGCTGCAAAGTACTGTAGTGATATGACAAACAAGTAATATTCAAGTAATGTGAAGTTAGGTTAAATTGCTGAAATGTATTCGATCTTGACAAATCCTCTATGGCCCTATTTGTAACTGTTTATTTGTAATGTGTGGCTTTCTTTAATTTAAGCACCTTTTCATCACAGTTTCCAATCCTGGAAATATTCCCAGCCCAGTGACAGATGAAAACTCACCTAATGGCACTATGGACCAGCTCAATGAATAACCCTGTTGACATCCTGGTTGAATCTCCTTAGAGTTTTGCCTCTGTTGACGTCTTTCCCTCTTTGAGGTTTGCCGCTGTTGATGTCTTAGGTCCCCTTGGAGTTCTGCTGTTTGGGTGGCAGAAATAGCACAATTTGGAGGGAAAACTGCACATTTGGCAACCCGGCTCTTCATTGAAGTTCAGGGAAAGTTGCCTGCCATTTACTGACAATGATCCATTTGTGAATAACAGTCGGTTATGACCAATGAAAGCCACAGAATAAATCATTGCCAAGTGATAAGGCTTGATATTCGCTCTCAGTTCTTAAAGGGAAAGCTGACTGATGAGTGAAATGACCAATGAAATCCACAGATTCAGATGGCAGCAGCGAGGGGTACTTGCACATGTGCACAAATCAATGATCGTTCCAACCAAATTTACAACTGTGTGGTTTTAAATAATATTTAAAAATATAAAAGCAATGTTATGATCACATGTACATTATTCACAAAGGCTAGTGAGGTGAAAATCAAATTAAAATTACAAAAAATAGTTTTTTGTTGTTTTTTTTTTATTTTCAGATATTTTTCTCATTTTTATCTTACTTTTAGTTAACAAAATTATTATTGTTTTTGTTAATGACATTTTTTGTTTTAATTAACAGGAATAACACTGCTTTGTTTGGAGCTAGGGGTTTGACATTTTATTTAAAAATTAGGGTGAGTTATCCAGGAACTCACTCTTTTAAAATCTTTATTCAGAGTTTGCTGATTGGCCATAATTTGTGTTACTTATGAGTTTCCATCATCTTTAACTGTGCAGTTTTGGAGATATTTCTCCATTTTACAAAAAAAAAATTAGAGATCACATCTGATAAGATAAATTGGACTGATTTCTTTAGCATAAATTTAATTGTTAATGTTGTTTACCTACAGTGTGATTACACAGCTAATTACTTGTTAGAGAGTAAGCTCAAAATACTTTTTCATTTGTATTCTTATATCCTAAATTTGATTGCTATAGTTTATTGGAGTATTGAAATTCAGCCTAATTGAGCGTTTCCCAACCTGTGGCCCATTGCAGCATTGCAGTTGGGCCATAGCTGACCCTGGATGAAAATTCTTACCAATCAGATGATCATACTCGATTCACAGTGGCAGCATCGCAGGTGTTGATGATCCTGGTCAACATCCCCAAACCACACTCTGCCGATCATGCTCAACGTGGACATTCTGCCATGGACAGCTCCATTGAAGAAAAAAAGCACAAGCAAAGATGAAAGGTTGAGGTCCCAGATGGGATATCACCCAATTATTTTCTTGGTAGCTGGAAGGATGCATGAAGGCATACTGCTAGCCATAACAGTTGCACTATGGAGTTCTAAAATGAAGTATGGAGGTGCTTACATCTGATTTAGAGATATGATGGAACCTTTTGTAAAGGGTGCATCAGTTGATTGAGTCATGTCAAGGTTAGTGTCCTGTTTCAGTAGTTTCCGGACTATGGAGTGAATAGAATAAGTCAAAATTCTGAGATTAGCCAGGGTGCTTTCCTATGTTCCATTGCCTGAAGAAGGGGCCTGAGTTGCCTCGAAAGCTTGCATATTGTAATCTTTTTAGTTAGCCAATAAAAGGTGTCATTTTGCTTGGCTTTTCTCTATGTTCCATTGAAATTAATGTCCAAAATGGCCAAGTGAATTTCTGGGTTATTCATGCTTCTGTACCAGTAAGCAATTCCTGACTACTCTGTTGCATTATTCATGTGTTGGCATAGTTTTACATGAAAACTCCTTCCACACCAGTGGATGGACTCCCAACAATGCACATGGCAAAGCACATGGAGAATAAAATTAGTATTCTAAATAGTGTCTAAAATTTGGACCAATTGATTATTTACAACTTGAGATTGTTATCCAATGAAACAGATATGTTGTTAATTTTAGAGCTTTTGTGTCAAATATTGGCTATGATTGTGAGGCACTAAGAGATTTATTTTTAATTAAAAATGAAAAAAAATTGTTAAATGTTTTAATTAACAAAATGTCTGGGACAGACAATATCATGCCATGATTGTGAAAAAATGTAAACTTTAGAAATACTTTATAAATAATATGATTTTTTAGACTGCTACTGGTTTTACAGATATTTTTTATTCCTTAACTTAAGCAGGTAAAAGTTCTGCATTGCTGTAAGATGATCACTATGATACTTGTTTAAAAAAGTGCGCTGTGTTCTGACTTAAGGACGGTTGAACATACAGTATCTGAGTAAGATGGAATCTTGGATAAAACTGACTTGCACTTTGGAACTTTATCAGTTTCCACTGAGGCCATTAAATTAAAGTAGGATATGGTATCTCTGGTCCCTTAGCTGAAGCTAAAGAATAATAATTTCAACATTCAGCATGACAGCAATTAAAAGCACAAACCAAGCCAGCCTAACCAATGAAGGACTTAGGAAAGGAAAATCAATGTCCTGGAATATCCCAGTTAAGAGTCTGGTGCTGAGTCCTTAGAATATCTATGGATTCACAGTGTGACTGAGCTTAAATTGCTTTCTAAGATGAGTGTGATAAACTGCAAACATCCATGCATGATGAGTTAAAAAATACCAATCCAAACAACAACATGTGCTTCCTTAATGCACAATTATGCAACCAAGGCATTATTTTTTATTTTTGGTTGTTAATTTCTATAAAATATCCATTTGATCTTCACATAAAAACTGTTGAGTATTAGATATTAAGCTGGAATTTAAGGAAGGTTGTGCCGGCTTTTTATATACAGTGTAAATAGACTGCTAGTATATTGTTGTGGGTATAATGTCTTGAATTTTGCATATCTTCTTTCATATTTCATTAAAATATATTGCATCTTTTTGGAAATAAGTAGTACAAGTCAAGAGTGTTTTTAATTTAATTCAGGATTTTCAGTCAGAACAAATGTGTAGAATAGTTTTCACCTATCTGTGCAACACGGTATGTTAATATTCTGAACTGATCCGATTATCTTGTTATCTGAACTAAAGCCATTATGTTATAACATGTACATGTAAAAGACAATCTAAGCCGTTTAGATGTCAGATTCATTGTTTTGTGTAGTTGCTTCTGTCTGTCAAAGGAGTTTTATGGATAATGGGGGCAAAGTATTTTGTGCGTTGCTGTATTACTCTGATGTTTCATATGTTTGAGACTTTAGGGGTCCCTAATAACTGCCTTTAGAGGCCACTTATAGCATTTAAAGAATCATCCCCGATGAAAGTAATCCATTTGAGTGGAATAATGACTTTTGTTGGAAATGTCATACTTATTAACTGCAATTTTCCACTTTGTTCAAATTAAAGGAAATATGTTCAGTATGTTTCAACACAGTAATGTTATTAGCAAATCTAGAGATAGAAAGAAATAATATGCATTTAGAAATGTTTTGTGTTATTAAACTTAATTGCATAATATTTATATCTTACGAGCTGGTAGTCTTATTTCAAGGAAAATTACTGAAGGTGATATCTTTGTACATAAACATACCTTGCAGATGGAAACTGTGATTTTATGCATTTCTAAAACAACATTTTGCCAAAGGTGGTTACCATGTAAAGAGATATATTACAGCAAATGTTTTATTCTGCTTGTAATATTGTTATTGGAAACACATACTTAAGTTTTTAATGCATTACTTGGAGACTTGCAAAGCTGGTGATGATTGAGGTACAAGCACTTATTCATGTAAATGAAGTAGTACTTTTTTCTCTTTATGTCTTAAGTGAATCATAATGGAAAGCAACTGTAGGTCATAAAAATCTTTTCTCTTAAATGCTAATGAAATTTCTCCATTCTCTTCATTAGCAGACTACCATTATCAGTAATTTGTAGCCTTCTCTTTGTTCCTTGTTTGTAATGAATGGTAGATTCTAGAGAACCTCAGGGTACAAAAATACTTCAGCTATTGTCTTCAGCTTAGTTAGACTGTAAAATTACTTATCTCTTAAGCTATGTAAGTAAGAATACAAGATCTAAAGATCTTAAGTTGGCACCCATATACACATAGTGACTCTTGCCTCAGCAATCGAACCCTATTTTAAATATTAGTGATGCCAAGATGTTGAATGAAAAAACTTGATTGTTTCCTCAGTCTTGTTTTTTAGTTAATAACTGAAGAGAACTAAACTAATGAGGGAGTATCAGGCAATAGTTTGCATCTGTTGGTACATAGTTCATTTCCATATTTTACCAGTGTGTGTCACTTGTGAACCAGAGCATATTTTAGCAGCAGTAGTTGGCACAAATGCACAGTAGCACTTAAACATAAACACTAGGATTATTAATATATCAAGCTTTCTATATATAGACTGTGCAAGGAGATGCACAATCAGTGCACAGATGCAATTTAAATAATTTCTAATAGCAGTTAATAGAAAATGGAAAGAAAGGAAAAGTGGTCAGGAGAATTTTCTAATCAAAGGGCCATGTAATTTTGGGAAAATGTGGAGGCAGCCCCACATTTAGTTGTCCATTTGAACCCAAATAGTGATTGAGCTGTTGTTAATTTGTTCAACTCACAGTTGATGCAAGGGAAAGTAGTGTTAAAAACAAAATTATATTACTATATTTACCATAGTTTATCAAAATGCATTAAACTTGACCTATTAGGAGAAACCATAGTAAAAATATATGTTTTATTTTTCAACATAATAACTGAGAACACTAATAAAATTTACTACACTTTTTATGTCACTCAAATGAAAGAATTCCATGCAGCGTCTGCTACCTCATATGCTCTCACTCCTTGATTCTTCAATACAGTTCACACCACAGTGGCAACATTTTCTTTTGTTATTAACTACTCTTAAAGGCCATCTGGACCTCGTGTCATCTTTGAGAGAAGTCTTGCCACAACAGATTCCATAGCACATTATTTTGACATATGACGGGACTAATCCTTACACATATTAGCTACACTACTGGTCAAAAGTTTTAGAACAACTCAGTTTTTCTTTAAATGAAATCAGTAGAAATGCAATGAATGACATAAAATGGTGAAAAGGTAAGCAGTAAACTGCCAGAGGTTTAATTTGAAAGTTTACATTCACAAAAACTGAAAAAAATACAATTTTAGAATATTACAAATGGGTCTTCTTCAGGGAACAACTAATAGGTTACAACCTACAATTTGCACAGGTTTCCCAACTTATGTCTATTACTTTAAAACCCTTTGTCTGTCTTAAAGCAGAGTTGGAACAGACTGTGTTACTGCACCATCTGAAGTATGCCTTGGACAATATTACACTGTAAAAAGTTGAAAATTCCAACGCAGTCCAAAGGCAATTGGACACTTGAAGAAACTCTAATAGGAAGAGATCTGGTAGACCCAAAGTCACAACTCAATCAGAAGACAAGTTTATGAGGGTCACCAACTTGTGTGACAGGCGCCTCACAGCACAACAACATTTTAGGTCATTCATTGCATTTCAACTAATAACATTTGAAGAAAAACTGAGGTGTTCTAAAACTTTTGGCCGCTATTGTTCGCTAGAATAAGAATTTCAAGGACAGATGGGATCCTTAAGAATATTTTGCCTTTCAAACCATTCTCCTTACTACAGTGCATGGAGGCAAAATAGGCTTGTGTCCTCTTCCAGGTATGTTAATCACAGCTACAATTCACAGTTTCATTGTGTGAAGCTTATTAATCCTTTAATAGTGGGAATAGGAGATTTTCACGCATACAGTTCCCTGATTTATGAAATTCGACAACATTTGTGTGAATTCATTTGTGTGTTCTCTGGTCTGTCTTATGTTAATGAATGACTAAAGAGGTTTGGATCACCACTAAAGAGTTCCTAAAGACTCAAGTTTGCTTTAAAAGATAAAATTTGAATAGCAGTATATATAAGATCTTGTTCATAGGAATTTCTGTAGGTACCCATAATTGTAACACGTGATTTAAGATAAATTAAAAGTTTTTGAGAGGAATTTTTTTATTTAAAAAAACAAATTACATCATGAAAGGTTAGATTCTTCTTATTATAAGCATGTAAGATAAATCAACAATTAAGTCATTTATCAATAGCCTTTTCTACTCCTCTTTACCAATAATTCTGGTGAGTACTGTATAGTGTTACTTTGTAAATGTGCTGAGCACTTCTCTGAAAGGGCAGTGTAAGTGAACAGTTGTTTATTTTAGCTTCCACTGACTGGACGAGCAGTCCGAAAAAAAATTGGTGTTAGGTGTAATACCAGTCACATAAGAGGTAGGCATGGATCCAATTTAGATTAACCAGATGTTGATATTCAAACTGACTTTGTATGTGTACTGTCACTTACAGTAAATGTTGGGAAAGAAGCTTTAAAACTTAGCTGAACGTTGTAAATTATTGTCTAGATATAATCCTGCTCATCTCTACGCATAACATTGTTGTGGTACTTGATGTGTAGACCTGAGGAAGGCTTTCTCTATACTGTAGCGACCATGCAGATGAGGCCTCATGTTGGAGCAATGCAGTCAAAGTTTGTACTATGGGAAGAGATCATTATTTCAGTGCATTTTTGAATCTGAGTGGGAAAAGACTGGAGTGTTGTTGTGAACTGCAGGGGGCACTCTCAAGCACCTGCAAAACCAATAAATACACAAACACCAGGTACTTCTCAGCGGCCCATGTTGTATTTAACCAGCCTCCTCTTCAGGTCATTACATTGGCTCCCTGTGAGAAGCGATTGAAGACCCATCTGTTCTGTCAATATCTGTTGAATTGATGAAGAAAAAAAATTCTTCACGATATTTTATAATCTTGGTTAATTTAAGTTTAATTGCTTTAGTGATTGTAATCTATCATTGTAAATGTATGAGTTGTTACATCTTTTCACTTGTGGCAATCAACTTTTGTTACTCGTCCTATTACATTTGCTGAACAAATATATAGCCTAATGTTACTCGATTGTTTACCTCTTTTGTAAGTCACTTTGGATAAAAAGCATCTGCTAAGCAAATTAATGTAAATGTAAAAGTCTATGTCAGGGTTGTTGAACTCCATGCCTGGAAGGCCGCAGTGGCTGCAGGTTTTCATTCTAACCCTTTCCCTAATCAGTGACCAGTTTTCACTGCTAATTAACTTCTTTTCCCTTCATTTTAATAGCCCTGTTTTTAAGGATTTAGTCCTCTGAATTGATTCTTTTCTTCATTAAACGGCAGCCAGACAGAAATGAGATGTGAAACAATCCTTGGGTACCGTTGGTTTGACTTTGTGTCGAATGAGCGACATTACCTGCATTGTGAGAAAGCATCAGTTATGGCACTACGGCCATGTGGCGGGTCCCCAACAATGAGGATCTTACGAGCTGGATCACCCTCGGGGAAACACGAGTGGCTGGACCAGGCAAAGGAGTCGCCCACGTAACACCTGGCTGCAGCAGATAAAGGGTCATTTCCGGAGGGTGGGACTGGACTGCGTGTCTGCCTGTGGGGTTGCCAACCGGGATCCCAAGTTGTTTCGTTGTGTAGTGGGTGCAGCAACACACTGTACCAGTGCATGCTCCCCAACTTAACTTGACTTGACTTGTCATTTGAGCTTCAATCATTTGTGACTGTGTAGTGAAGAAGAAAAAATCAACTGCACATTCTTTGATTTATTCATAGCCAGTAGTGCTACAAAGTCCTCAAAACACAATACAACTGGTTATTTTTGTGTTAGCCATCTGTTGAGTTGTTTTGTCTCCATTGTGCAGTTGTTTCTATTTCATATCAATCCATTTCCTACAGCAGCTGATTATCTCTGCTTTTATATATTTGTTACTTGTCTTCATTTGGATAAAAAGCAATTCCATGAACATTTACTGTCCGCTTCAGCAAGGGGCTCTGGCCAGAAAATATAATAGAAAAGTAAAATACTGAGCAGAATGAATTTTATGATGGATCTAGTTGATTAGCATCAGGAAGTAGTTGTGTGCATTTTTCTCAGATAAAACCTACAACCTTAAAATGAAAGCTACAAGTACATCATTTATCAGTTTTTTCACAAGAAAAAAATATTCAAAAGAAAAATTCACTGAACTATAAAGACAAACACATATTTGATGATTACTTTTTTCTTTTTTTTAAATATGTTTTATAATAAACATGTTAAGCTTAATTTTTTAGATGCCTTCTAGCATAAAATAATGGAAAAATTGTTATTATTTCATTCAATTTTTCTCAGGTCACAGATATTGCAGATGCCATGATTTTGAAACAACTGTTTGAAAATTTGTTTCAAAATGGGGTGGTGGTTGTTGCAACTTCTAACAGACCTCCAGAAGGTAGGTGTTAAAGTATTTTATTTTGTTATGGCTAGATGCTAGTGCAAAGGGAGACAAATACTACAAATAACAGTAGTATAACAAATAAATATGTCCTACATATTTTTTCTCATAAGTAACTATTATAATGCATCCATCCATCCTGTAACCTAATTATCCTGTTCAGGGTAACAAGGAATGAGTGCCAGTACTGGCAGCACTGGGTATAAGATGGGAATTCCAACTTGTATAGGGAACATTTTATGCATGCATCTACACTAACTTGTAATAGGCCTGTTTAGCCTTACCTGTTAATCTAATGTGGAAGCAAGCCTGGAAGAAACTCCACACAGGCAGAATATACCAACTCTGTACAGGCGATATCCAGGACACGATTCAGGTTAACTCTGAATCTGTGAGACAGCAGTGCTAAGTGCTGTGACATCATACACTTCATTATAACTAAAGAGTAACAAAGTAATTCATTTTTAAAGATAATATTGTTAAATTTTTCATGTGTGAAACTGTTTAACTATAGCACCCTTATTCTAAGGAATATTTTTGTATTTATTGACCATAGTCAGATTTGTGAGAAGCTTTTGTAAATATGATTTTATGAAATTTATGCTTTATATTTTTCATTCTTGTTTAGTTATTTAAAGATAAAAAACATAAAATACAGTAATCACTGTTCATCAGAGTGGATTGTAAATAAAGCCAAATATTTTTTTTTCATTATTTTACAGTAGGACTGAAAGTGATAAGTCAAAATTTAAATGACTATATTGTATGGTTAATGACATTGTAGTGTTGTGATTTAAATTTTCTGTGTAATAGCGCCCAAACATGCAGTTCACCATGAAAAAAAAAAAAGATTGATGTCAATTTACTTGGCAAGAAAAAAACAGTATTGCCCAGTGAAACTGTTAATTAAAAGTCCTATAATCTTATACCACAAATAACCATGCATGCAGGTTGAACGTCCTGTCAGTGCGCACACTAATATATTAATCAAACATTCCAAAATAAATTTTAATAATAATTATATACAATGGTTAAGGGAATAAATATGTGGTTTGAGGTGAGGTAAACTAAACTGGGGTTGTGTTCATATTGTGGCTACTGCATAAAGTTAATGCATAATTTTTCAAGTGGTCTTTCAGTTAATAATTATAGAAAATGTAGTGGTTAGTAAATACCCATCATAATATTTTTCCCAGTGGAAAAAAAAGTTCTGCCCAAAGAAAGATGTCCTAAACACACCTGTGAGGCGTTTATTGATTTGTTTAGTTCTCTTGGAAGTTTCCAATGTGAAACACAACTGATATTACTGATATTCAACATGTAATTGTTCGTTTAATTTAAGATTGTAAAAATTAGAGAAGTAGTAGAAACTATCACCTTTTATCATGTAGGTAGGATGGCTTTTGGGCTTGCACACTAACTCATAAACTGAAGGTGCCAAATTCAGGACTCAGACTAGGAAAAAATTTTTTTTTTTTTTTAACATAGTTTTGTTTCATAGGACTAGGTGTTTACATTCCTAATTGAATACATGAGACCTTCAGCTTAGATTCAGTAGAATTGTCAAATGAGTGATAGAGCCTTCCTGGGTTATCAAGTGGGTGCCCCTCTTCCTCAATGTTTCGCTGATAGGCCCATGATGTCTCCAGAGGGTTCAGTAGTGAATGCTGCTAAGGCACCAGGGGAGACCAAAGCACTTCATGTAAAAGCTAAGCAGCCGCTCCAGCTTATACACCTTTGTGACTGGAACCTCATACAGGGTTAGCGGCCACATGAGACGTGGAAGGAGGCCAAAATTGCAAGCACTAGAGCTTCAGTTTGCCAGGGAGAGAAGTTTTGTCGATGGTCTCCAGGCCACAGATAGCATCCTTCCTGACCAGTTCTACCTGGTCCCTGTTCTTGAGCGATTCACTGTACCAACGCCATAGGCTCTTAACTGGCTTCTCAGAGACTGTGGGAATCGTCTCATCAGCCAGTTTCCCCTAAATGCTTCTAGACTTGCTTGGTTTGATCTTCATCTGGGCCATCTTGATGTTATCTTGGAGCTTTCTGAGCAGTCTCTGAGTTCAAGCCTTGGTCTTGGTAAATGCCCTGATAGGTGGCATCCTCAGACCAGGTCTTATGTGCTGTCCTCCAACCACCCATCGAGATGCTCTAATGATCACCTCCATAGCCATGGTGAAGGCTAGAGGGGAGATGGTTCAGCCTGCCATGATTCCCACCTCAAGACGCTGCCATGCTGTGGTGAAACCTGTTATTGTTACGCATAGCTGAATGTCCCGGAAATAGGCCTGGACAAGATCTGTAAGAGCCACTGGTACCCTAACGTAGTCAAAGGCATTCATTCCAGAGGAATTTGTGAGAAATGAACAAAAGGTGTTGGCAAGGTCCAGAAACACCACATGCAGATTTCTTCCCTCCTTCTTGGCAACCTGAATCTGGTGCTAGTGTGTTCCAGACAGCTGGAGAAGCCTGAGATGCCTGCCTTCTGAATTGATGTATCAATGAGGTGGTTTCTTTGCAGGTAACTGGATAGCCTTTGAGCCACTATGCTAAAGAAGATTTTGCCCTTATCTGGCAGAACTGACTGATTTTTGAGGAATCCTTTTCTTTGGGAATCAGGATTCCCCCAGCTCTCCGCCAGGATGTTGGGATCTCCTTTTTGCACCATACCACTTTCATGAGCCTCCACAGGAATTGCAGTGCACCTGGTGCATTTTTGCAGAGCTAGTATGAAACTCCATTGGGGCCTGGTGCTGATGATGCCCTTGCTCTATTCACGACATTCTGCACCACTCCATCGAGGTGGGCTGGTGTCTATGTGGTGCACTGGAGGGTGGAAAAAGAGGCATGTCAACTGGGAAAGTGATCTTTTCATGGTGTCTGCTATTTGTACAGGACCTTTCCAGATGCTTCTCCAGGTCTACCTTTGACACAGAGAGACTTCCACTCTTCTCACTTGTGAAGAGACTTTTCACAAATTTGAAAGGGTTTTTGTTGAAGCATGCTCTTGTCCTCTCCTTCCTCCTGTGCTTCTTCACAAGGTTTTCAGCGCTCCTCAGTGTCATGAGTCTGCACTGGATTTCTGCTTGCAGCAGATTTATGCCAACTCTCTCCTCTTCTGTGGCCTTTCTCCATTGCTTCTTCAGCTGCCTTTTCTCTCAGACCAGGCAATCTATTTCCCTCTGCCTCCTTGACATATTAGGGATTGTTGGTGCTGTTCTCTTCCTCTCTACCGCCCCAAATCACTTTGCTATGTAGGAGTAGATTACTTCCCCCATACGTTCCAGCTTCTTCAGCATGGTGCCACGGAGAGTCCCCAATATGTTGCTGAGGTCTGCATTGACCTCCTCCCACACCTCCTTTTCACAGGACTTTGGCCACTTGATCTGTTGCTTCTTCCCCTAAATCTTTTTCTCCACTGTTGGTTGTACTGGGCTAGGTTCAGGTTGCTCTCCTGTGTCTATCTCCTTCTCTGCTGGGACAGAGTTGTTGATGTCCTGCAGACTTTGGTTTTTAACCTGCAGCTGAACTTGAGTCAACTGACTTGACCTGCTTCTTAAAATATGTGTTCTGGTAATTTAAGAAAGACAGAATAAGCAATTGATGTCTAATTGAAATTAGAGTTTACCTTACTGTATGTGACTACTGCATGTAAATTTTTCGAACTTTAAAAGCTTGAGCTTTTGGTTGAAGTCACTGTGCCCTGGATTGTTTTGTTCAAAGTTCTAAATATTTATGCCACAATGTTATGACTGATGACTGACTGTTCTAAGGATATCAAAATATATATATTTTTTCATGAAACATATTTTTTCTCTGTAGATGAAATATGAACATAGGAAAAAGTAGTCTATTTCATCTAACCTTCAGGGCATGTTATCTGAAGAACATGAATTGAATATACTGTAAATACTATATAAAGGAAATGTATTCATACTTGATAAAGCCATAATGGAATGGCTTTCAAATTTGAATTATTTGTCAAGTTGTATGCCTCTGTTATTTCTTATTATAAATGTTTCAAACTATTACATTTTCCCTCCAATTTATTCAATGAATGTACAAGTCCATGTAGACTGTGCCCGAACTGTGACTCTGTAGCTTTGAGGCAGTGGCTGTAACCACTGGGCTAACAGGCTGCACCAAAAAAAATCTGTGTCACTGATTAGTTGTATTTTGATGTACTATTATCATTGGCATTTCAGTTGCACTAGAGTGTTGTACCGTGTTAGCCATTATGAATGTAGAGAAAAGCAAAGCAAAATGACAACTTTTATTGGCTAAATAAAAAGATTACAATATGCAAGCTTTCAAGGCAACTCAGGCCCCTTCTTCAGGCAAGATGTAATCAATTCAAGTAATCAATGTAATCATTGGCATTTCAAAAATTTTGACAACATACAGTAGTCTTTTGTTTTTGGTGGCATTTCGTTGGTATTATGATGGGTTAGTGAATTTCATGTGCCACAGGTAGAGAAATTAGATCTTCTCTTTTTGATCTTTTTAATGGGATGGAAAAATACATTATACATTTAGATAGTCATATGGTAATACAGCCTTTCTTTTTCAGACCTTTATAAAAATGGGCTTCAGAGGGCCAACTTTGTACCATTCATCACAGTGTTGAAGGTAAACAAAAGTCATGCTTTTTATGTCTTTATAATTGATTGTACACTTGTTGATATAGATATACATAGAACGGAACTTCTTTGATATATGGTTTACTGCTAATTATACAACTCCAATAATTAATAGTGAAAGAGACATGTCAAGCAAAAGTTATCTAGTCAATGGAAATAATGGACTGCTTACCTTTCAACGTTAGGAGAAAGGAAAAAAGTAGATGGTTAACGAAAGTGTTTACTGCATTGCTTCTTGTTAATGAATAAATGTGTTTGCATTATGCATCATTCAGACAAAATAATTATAGGTTATGATGTGATTGGAAGTTGAGATGTTTTTCATGTATAATGACACTTTTTTAGATGGGAATGTTTTTATTATAAATTAGTCAGTATAAAAAAGCTGCTGTTCATTTTTCTCTTAATGTATAGATTGATATGTAGACAACAAGCTGAATCAAAAGTATTTATTGTAATACCTCTCTAAAAAAACTGGTAAACAATATCGCAGTGGCACAGAAATAAAAAACATGACCAATAGGAGGTACATAAACCGCACACAGAAGGTAGCATAACTTAACAAATCTGTCCTCCCCTTCTTATTATTATGTGTTTTAATAAAAGAGAACCGATAAAATTAACAATCAGCTTGTTTATTTGATTTCAGTAGAGATATTGCTTTATTTTATTTATAGAACAGATTATTTTATATGTTTATTATTTTCTATTTTAAAATGCATTTTATATTTGGTAATTATCAACACAAGTTACTTTATAAAGTGGAATAAAATTCTGATCTTTAACATTAAAAAAATAAGTATTGTGAAAGATGCCCGGACACAGACAGACACTGAGACAGCCAAATCCAAAACACATGCTATTTATTTTCACAGCACAACACAGCCACAATAAACTCAGCTCACAGTCCTTTCTTTGACTCTCTTTTCTTTCTCTTCTGCCGCCTCCACTCCTCTCTCGTAAGCTCTGTCCACTACCAGCCAACTCCGGCTCCCTGAATGGAGTGAGGCAGCCCCTTTTATGGCACTCCAGGTGTGGCCAGTTCCTCCTCCGGCAGTACTTCCTGCTGTGGTAGAAGTGCTGCTGTCCAGGGCTCTGAGATGGTCCAGGTGCCCCCTGGCGGTGGCCACGGACCCCAACAGGGTTGAGCTTCCAAGCTCTCCATCTGTGACCCTGATGTAATCCAGGGGGGCTGCCCACTTGCACCCCGGGGAAGATATTGCCCCTCTCCCAGGTCCTTCCCTTCTCCAGGCATCCTGGTGGGGCAAGGTCCCCAATCGTCTGCCACAGTATATTGTTTTGATAAGTAGGTACCTTGTTTGTTTTGACAATTCAGCTTCTGTTTATAGAGCACCTAACAGCAGACTAGTTACAGTATTGTGTCACAGACCTAGCATCTTAGTGTTCAAATTCTGATCCTGGTCTTTGTCTGTGTGCAGTTTACAAAGAGTTTGGACAAAATGCTGCAGAATACATCCTTTGTTTAGTTAAAGCACACTAAATATGATTCCATCTTGGAATCCATTTTGTAATCTTGACTTCATGTGATACTCTGATTCTGTAAATGAAATTGAACTGCTTAAACAATCCTAAACTACTAGAGTTGGTTTTAGTAAGCCATCACTGAACCCAACAAAATTAAAAAATGTTACTACTTTTGGCATAAATTGAATTGAAGGCAGGACTCTTTACCAAGAGATAACGTGGAGAGATGGGTGTACAAGTCAAAAGGTCGTTCCCATGAGTCTTTGGGTTTACTGTTTGTATATGTGTTAATAATTCCAGAAGAAACTATATCAAAATTTTTTATCAAAAAAGCATTAATTTTGCATGTTTTGAAGAAGCAACTGGATAACAGACATGTGGATTATGCAACATGAGTGTTGTGTTAGATTATTATTTTTTTTTTATTGCCTTTTTACATTGTTTGCCTTTGTACACCACTGGTCTCCATTGAGTTCTGTTACGCCATAAGCTTCTTTCTCCCCATTGTGCATGAAAACATTAAATGCATTTTTCTTTCTCAGCCACCACTACAAAGTACATGTAGTAAAATATTTTTGAGTGCAGTATTAATTTAACATGTCAAATATTTCAGATCTCAGGTACACCTATATCAAATCATTATTAGTATGTAATTACCCCGATCAATGGCCCTACTTACATAAAAAGCAAAAAAAAAAAAAATTACAAAAAATATAACATTTGTACTACTCCACCTAAAAATATTTTTTATGCAACTCATTTTGCATAATCTGCATGTCAGTTATCCAGTCTTATGCATAAAACATGGAAACTAGGAATTGGATATAATAAACAGGAAACTAAAACCTCATGGAATTGGGCCTGCCTTTCAACCGCATTCATTAGTTAAGAGTCCTATTTTCAATTCAAAAAGCGATAGTTCCATTTTTTCCTCTCTAACGTTGCAGTCTAAGGTCTACAGAAATGGTCTTGGGCTAACTGTTATAGTACTACACTTTTTGTGCAACATTGTGTAAAATTAGGCTTGTTAATTTTTTAGTTTCTAGACTATCGAACTGTATGTGTGGTTTTGTATGTTGACTTGGATAAAAGCATCTGCTAGATGAAAACATTATAATAACCTAATCAAGACACGAGTAATGCCAAGATAAACCTCAGGGTCATAACAAGAGAAAGTGGATGGTAAAGGTGTAATAACATCTGATTTAGACAATTAACATAATCATAACAAAATATTTTTGCTGAATAAAGAATAACTGTATGAGCAGCCTCTCTCCAGTTCTAAAGGATGCAAAGTGATAAAAATGGACTTTCAACCTTGATTTAAATGCTTAGAATGAGGAGGCATCTGTTTCTGTAAACTGAAAGATAAATCATCGCCCAGTCTTGAATCTCTATAGTTAAAGATTCTTTCCCTGCACTTGCTTTATTTATACTTGGTATCTTAAGAAGCAGGGCTGTATTAAGGCATTTATGAACCTAGACTATGAGAATTTTGGGGCTTTCCAAAGTAGAATATTTTTTAAATAGTAATAATAACATTTTGAGTACTATGTCTTGAATGCAATTGTGAAGTAATGTGTTAATTCCAGTGTAAGAGGAAAGTGAAAAATGAATTTGTAGCCTCACAATAGTTTAAATGTTCATAGAGAGCACAAAAGCATAAATGGTATGACTCTAAAGTAAACAGTAGACTTATCAAACAACACCATGCATAAAAGCCTGCTGCATTCCCGATGTTCTCTAAAGCACATTATCTTTCTAAAACTAGGTGAAAATCATAAAAAATAAAGTCTCCAATTATGTTACAGGATCTTCTTTCTTGCTTTACTTGACCATCCATTTACATATTGCTTTTAGTTATTGCATGGCTTGCCTTGGCTGCCCCTTCATCTTGTACTGCACCTTAGTAGTTTTCCTCTTACTGATCTGAAAAGTCTGTGTCATTTGGTGACTTTCATTGCAAGTTAACTGATGCTTTTAATCCAGCCCTGTAGTTTCAAGAATGGCATTGATGATAGTACCCTTTACTGGAAAATGTAAGATATTTCACAAAAAATAAATTATTTTAATTTAAAACATTGTTTTAAATATTTTATAAATATAGATGGTATCTGTATTCCCCTTGAACTTCAATGTATACTGTAGGTTGCGGTCCCTTTGTAACAGGGAGGTTTCTTGTCCAAATTCATACACTGTATACCACTTTCTTAGCACCATTTTCTTACTTACAGTGTCTTTCTCCTTAGATCACATCATCTCCTATTAATGAGTACATTAATACAACTTACTAAATCAGAACTGTCTGTTAGTCTGTGTTTTTTCTTTATGTCCAATATAGAAATCACCAAACCAGCTAGATGATATATAAATGACTGGAGAAAGTATGAGTTTGACTAAAGTGATTTAAATGCCATCCCTTGTTTACCCTGTGTATTTAGTTAAAGTAACAACCACTTAATTTTCCAAAAGCATTGTCCATCTAACAATTGACAACTCAAGGTTTGGGTGTACCTGTTCCTGGTGTCTTCATACATGGGTCCTAAGAATGATAGCTGTTGACCACTCTTCCACATTCAATTTTGTACCTTCTATTAAGCATTATTAAGGGAAAAGATTTTACATATTGGTATGTTACTCTTTGGAAGCACATTATCATTTGAATTATCTTCTGTTCTTACAGGTAAAGCATCTTGTGATACGTTAGTTATAAAACGTGTTCGCACTCCTCTTGGATTTTTTTTCACATTTACTTCAGTATGTGAATATTTAATTTTTAAATTTTTTCACTTATAAACACAACCACAAAATTGCACATTATATTCAATGACATTCAGTGTGGCCTAGAGGGTGAGATTATGGACTTGAAACTAGAGTGTTGCTAGTTCAATCCTGGTCATTTACTTGCAGTCATTTACCTGCATGTGTGGCAGTTATTTATATATATATTTACACACACACACACACACACAGCATTGGGGCTAGATGCCCTAAACTAGCTCTAAGATTTATTCTGGCGAGCCAAGCACTGTGCTGAGCCCAGTCTAAAAAAGCTTAGAAGCAGCATTACTTCCAGAAGGGAACTTTAGCACCCACACTCTTGTGCCAGTAAGAATTATAGAGGGTGGCACATCAAAAAGCCTAACGGCAAGCTGAGGAAAGCATCACACTACATCATGGACAAATGACCATGTAGAAAAGACAAAGAGTGCTCTTTAAACACTCAGTAGTTTAGTCCTCACACCTGGAGCATCAACTTGCAACTCCTCACAGCATCTGACATCTTTCTTAAAGACCTGATATCCTATCTGTGCCAAAATAAATTAGAACTCTAAATAACCAATTCTGGTGAGCATTGTTGGGCTAAATGTCCTGTTCTCATCTACATTGTTCTAATGTTCTAACCAGTAAACTTCAAGCCTCTTCTGTGTTGTATGTTATATATCTGTCTCATCTGTCTTGCATTTTGCTTTCTATGTCAATATATATATATATATATATACAGTATATATATATTATGTATATATATAATATATATATAAATATATATATAATATATATATATATATATATACAGTGTATATATATATATATATATATATATATATATATATATATATATATATATATATATATAGTATGTATGTATATATTTACATTTGTCATATTTCTATAATCTTTATTAATTGTATTACTCTGTTTCTTAAAAACAAGAAGTCTAATGGCAAGAAGACAAGAAGTCTAATGGCTGGAAAAACCCAACAGACAAAAGTAATGGAAAAAAAAGTGGGAGCATTACAAATTTATTTAATTAATTACTGGCATTGCCAAAGGCACACTGATAATTAGGTTAATTATCAACATCAATCAATCAATTATTTTTCTCACATCCATAAACCATTTCCTACATTAATTTGGTGTCCCTGAGTTGGCAGAAACAGAAATCGCTCATCTTCCCACATTAATTTGGTGTCCCTGGGTAAGTGTTTTGTTAATTGTTTTAATTAATTATTGACTTTGCCAGAGGCAAAAGTGATAATTAATTAACTGAGTGATCACACAACATTTTCCTACAATGCTCAACTTATTTTTTCATTTTTTTAACATTCATGTAATTAATGTAATATCACCATGTTTAACACTGTAGTCTTATAGCTCCAAAATTCCAGGTTCAGGTCATAGCCTGCGAATGTTGAATTTTCATGTTCTTTCTGTATGTATATGGGAATTATTTTAATAATCCACTTTCTGCCCACATCTGAAACACATGCAGTGAAAAATAACTGACCTATTATGAATGTGCCTGTCAATGGACTGATTCCCTACATGAGTTGATTACTAACTTGTGCTTGATGCTGCTTGAGTGGGAGCTGGGTCTGCTATATTGAAACTAAGCATGCTCAGAAAATGAATAAATACATTTATTTATGAACATAAATTCAATAACATATTTAAACATACATTTTTTTGTACATAATTACTAGAATAGATAGCACCTGTGTACAGGGAAAGTCTCTCATTTTGTGTACATCTGTCTTTGGGAATTCCTACTATTGATATGTACATCATCTAACAAAAATTACATTATGAAGACATAAGTACATTCAAAGTACCAATCGGGGTGTAATTTAAACTCTGCAAAAGCTAAACAAAGAGACTGAGAAACATGAAAAAACTGATTCTTTGTAGGATAGGGTATATTCTAAAAATAATCATCTGGAACGTAAAGAAAGTAAAACCACCAAGACAACTTCATCTTCTCTAATGGAACTAGATTCTTCAGCTGCTGTGATGGGGGAAAGTATTCATACCAGTTTTTGCTTGATTATAGAGTGACAAAACACAAGTTATTTTGGGAGGACATTTGCATCAAAACTCAAATAGAAATGACAAAAGAAACCATAGACTAGTAGTTGCATGACAGTAGATGGAGAATCGGCTACCTGCAATCCCCCTCTCTGTTTTTCCATTTGTGAGACAACACAAAACAAGCTTTTAGTAAAGCAACTGAGTTATCATCTGCTGAATACAATAGCAAACTTGCTTAGCTAGCTTCTGCTAGGCTGCCTGGACTCATTCATTCGTATGCATATACTCTTAATCAGGGCATGTTAATAAGGCAAATATCAGCTGAATATTTTAACAAGGGCCACGCCAGGGTTCAGAATGTTTCAGTTCATTTCTTTGTGTTTGTATGTTGGAGAAGTTGTTAAAACAATTAGTAAACAATTCTCAGAAGAAGACTATGGCTAGAAAAAAATACTGAAATATATTTTCCATATATTATAAAATGAAGTTGACATTTCAGGTGTATTCATAATTTTTTCTGTAAATGGAAATGATTTCATTAATGTACTGGTGATTAACTGGAATCTTTTGCACCCAGTCCTGCTACGATAGGCTCTAGTTCTTTGCTGCCTTGAAATTGGATTAAACTGGTTTTGATAAAGGAGGAATGGTTTTTGTTTATTTGTACATTACACTAAAATACATGTAGTGTATGTTTAAAATTCAGCCATAGTTTAAGGAGTTAAAGTGTTGTTCAGTAAGGTTTTCCAGTACAACCATTTGCAGTCTTAAGTGTTTGCAATCTATATGTCACAGTAGAAGTCTTTAAGGTATGTAACTAGATTCTAGGACATGTTCACATTTTCTGATGGCACATGAAACTTGACAGTTCTGTATGTTGAATAGTATGCTTTGAGAATATATAATTTCATCATTGCAGTTTCTTACACATCCTTTTTAGTCAATGGACATAAACGTTTTTCTCCCATATATGTGAAAAAGTAGTGGTACATATTTTGCAGAGTCAATACATTTCCTATTAAGTGTGTTAACACTAGAATTACCAGAGCCAACGAAAAACTCGTAATTCCGGCCCACCTTAAATCCCTTCGCACCTCTCCATCAGCGTCTTTTGTCTTCTAAATGTGTTGATAAGCCCAAACAGCAAGCAGCCTGCTATACCATCCCCCCACTGCCTCAGAACGGGCAAGAAGTTCTCCCAGTTCCTGCCTTGATTGATTATCTGGGAGTGAGCTACCCAGAATTGTAAGGGGAAATAATTTGATGTGTGTTTTGTGTCTACAACAATCTATGTAAACACACCGTTAAAACAAACGTTTTTCATGTTTTAGTAATAAATAACAACATGTAGACATGAACTGTGTAATGTGTGAAGGCTGATGGCCAACTATCAAAGAAACACTTTCACAAAAGGTGTAAATACAATACGACAACTTCCGTGGTCCTGTGGTTAGAACTGCCAACTTATAATCCGGCGGTCATGAGTTCGATACCACCTCTCAAGCAAATTTAGCATTTATGGTAGTAGTGAGCTTCTCTTTTTGTTAATATTATACAATAAAAACATACATTTGATTTGTGTCTGTAACAGCCAGTGTAAATTTATAGTCCTTGTAAAAATTTGCGTTTTTTTATTCACTTTTACTCTCTCGGTCATAATCATGATACAACAAGCACCCCCACCCCCCCAGATCTCACACTATTACTTTTTATCTGAAACTGGGAATAACTGTAGATGTGAGTGGTGTTTTGAGACAATCGAACTGGAATTCTCTGATCGGGAGGGATAAAAACTGACACAGAAACGCTGGTGAATCTGCCTTCTTCGTATCTCACCATCACTTGAATTTTTTTTATTCAGTTTTATTGAGTGTTCCTGCTCACGCTGAATTAGTATTCACCTTATTGTTTATGATGTCAAAGCTGCGCTGACAAAAAAACAGAGACACAGGTATATATGATATTTGGAATAACTCATTTTATGACCTGTATAGTACATTTCGGAAAACATTGTGGCACTGATGCAACATTATTCATATTCATTCGCATAACATTTTGCACTTGTAATCGGTGACCGCATTTTTTTTTTCGATCTTGCCAGTGTCCACTTTTGGGTGCATGAGGTTGTTTCTTTTGTACTCCAGGACATGCAGAGGAAAAAATAGTACAGAGAGATCAGTTCTGCGCAATAGTCAATCATCAGATTCAAATTTCAACAGTTCATACACAACCAAGGGCCATCCTTTCTACGTTTATGATGTGTACCTGTTGCAATGTACACACTTCTCTCTGTGCTGTGGTTACTATTACACTGAAGGGGCTGGGGAAGCGGCGGTCTTGGAACATAAGCCTGTTGATGTTGCATCCTCTTTTGCTTTATCCATCGCCTTTTCTTGTAAGAAGCGACGACGAAGCTCCTCTGCAAGGTGAGCAAAGAACACTCTTCTTTTCTCAGTAGCCCCTGTGCATGCCTTGCACAGTACATGTGCGTTGATCGCCGTCAAGTCAAGCTTGTTCTGGTGCAAGTAACCGGCCACCTCCGTGCTTCTGCTCGCACTGAATAAGCTGACGCCTTCTGGTGCACAATGTCAATGCAGCACCGGGCAAAAAAGAAACAGACAAATATATATGACATTTTGAAGAAATGATTTTATGACATGAATAGTACCAATCAGAAACCATTGTTGCATCTTCGTTTGTTATTTATTACTAAAACATGAAAAATGTTTCTGTTTTAACAATGTGTTTACATAGATTGTTGTAGACACAAAACACACATCAAATTATTTCCTCTTACAATTCTGGGTATCTCACTCCCAGATAATCAATCAAGGCAGAAACTGGGAGAACTTTTTGCCCATTCTGAGGCAGTGGGGGAATGGTGTGGCAGGCTGCTTGCTGCTTATCGACACATTTAGAAGACAAAAGACGCTGATGGAGAGGTGCGAAGGGATTTAAGGTGGGCCGGAATTACAGGTTTTTTCGTTGGCTCTGGTAATTCTAGTGTTAATTAGTACTGGGGTTTCTTTTGCTAATTGAAGAAGTGAATAATCATTAAGATATTTTGGTAGGTCACCTCATTATCTAGTTGTTAGCTTCTTACCTGCTAGCTTGACATGTAAAGTCACATTAATCTTCCATTTCACTGGAAATGTTCTGCATAACTGATAACATGGTTTATTATGCTTCCTATTATTATTGGACATGAATCTTGCAAATCCTTTGGAATATTTCCTGATTTTTTTAAAATATGAATTAACAGACTTAAGTATAAAATTTAAATTTGTTTGTATCTCATACTTCAAAGAAGACCTTGTTCAATTTTAATAGATATATGATTACATGCGTACATTGATTAAGATAAATTTATTGGTAAATTGATTATATGTACCAGCATTTCAAAAATGTACATCTAGCAGTTCTGCAGTGACTCATATCTGTTGATCTAAGTTAGATCGATTGCATGTGAGATCAATGGTTGATAATTAATAAATATGTAATTATGTAAGTACATTACTATACTGATTCCAGGAGAGAAGTTCATTTGCTCCAGAAATATGCACACAATACAGTATAATGATAAAGATATAACAATATAATAAAAATATTATATATATTACAGCTGGATAAGGTTAAGATGGACATGGTGAAAAGATGAATAATACAGTCTGATAGCTACAGGCCAAAACAAGCCTAAGTAGTGCCCTTTGCATATTGTGGCCTAATAAGTCCCTGGTTAAAGATGCTGTAGAACATCCCATTATGGAGAGGATGGACAATGTTATTCATAATGGCTTCTAATTACCTTCATCAACAGAAGACCTTTTTTTCCAGATAATTACCAGTGTAAAATGAAATACACCGTAAATAACAAAAATAATAGACTTTTGCAGAGGTTTCTTACATCATATCATATAGAATTACACCAGCAATTTTCTGTCATCTGGACATATGAACTTTGAACTAGCCTAGAACTTAAAAAACTGTTACTTGGAGTGGGCAGGTCCAGGTTAGCATGATGTGTTTGAAATATGTTAACCCGGCCTAGATATGCTTATGTCATATTTTTTGAATAAATTGTGCTTAAATGATGCTTATTGTAGTATAGATTTGTTTGTCTGTTTCATGATTGCTGGTTTAAATTATAAGAGACCAAAACCTTATATGTTAACATTTATATACAGAAGACTTGTTGTTTTATACTTCCTTTTAAGAAGGGTGGTACAATATTTAGTGCTGCTGCTGATTCTGATCTAGTAAGATGTCAAAATGAATAATAAGAATTAAAAATAGTTTTTGTTTCTACATTTTTCCCAAAACAAACAGTATCTGTAAAATATATTAATTTTAGCAAATGCAGTAAATTTGTGTTAAGAAGGAATATATTATTGTTAAACATTTAATTGTAAGTTAAAATTGTATAGTGCACATATTTTTCATGAAGTGTGTTCTTTTTCTTTTTTCAGTATTTAATATACTTCTAACTAATTAATCAATTTCATTTTAAACCCCTTTTATTTTTCCATATTGCATTTGTTGTGCCGTCTGTGTTAGTAAGGCTGGGTTATTCTAGTAGCTCCAAATATGTTGTAAATCGGCCATTTTTTTTCTCTTGGTTTGCTTTAATTGATAAAATCAGAGTTGTCAGGCAGCATCTTTATAATACCCTGGTACTACAACTAATTCTCTACACAGTGAATGACCAGGGGTCAACTATGGCGGTCAGTGCCAGGACCCCCCGACCTCTGCTCAGCTGTCAACAGTGTTGGAGTGCCAGGGTTAATCCTTCAGTGATGTCTTTACTTATCAATTGACTTTTTATTATTGAGATTGCAGGGGAACAGCAGGGCTGCCATCCTTGTGGCTCTTCACAATGCTGCTCTTGCAAAAGGTTTCTTCTGAAGGGGTGTTAGAGCAGGAGTTCCCACTGGGCAGAAAATCATTTCAGTCAAATTGAAGTAGTCTTGTGCTAAATCATGGTGATTAGTTGTACAGAGAGAAGTAGAGAGACTAATGGGAAATCAGCCTGAAATGAAGTAATCCTAAATACTACTGATTTGATTAACCAGTGAAAGGCTGGAGATGATCTGCCGACAAGAGAAAATAAATGTATATATGGCATCCAGTAAGGGTTCTTTCTTTCTTTCTTTCTTTCTTTCTTTCTTTCTTTCTTTCTTTCTTTCTTTCTTTCTTTCTTTCTTTCTTTCTTTCTTTCTTTCTTTCTTCATCTTTTGCATCCTCTTCTTTCTGTTCGTTTTCCTTTTGCTCCTCCCTTTCAAATCAACTAATATCTGTAATTTAAATAAGGTGTTTGCTTACCTAGTGTAACCTAGAATTTATCTGGTTTATTTTTTTTTTATAGAATTGAGATTTGGATACTTTTGTACATGACTGGTGCATCAATGAGGCAATATGAACAATTAATGAAGAGAATATTGTATTTATGGTTGTCTGATTTGTGTTTTGTCCAGTATTGTTCATAATACAATATGACTAATTGATTTCTGATTAATACAGTTCATTTTAAAACTCCAATTCTTTCTTTCTGATTAATACAGTTAATTTTAAAACTCATATTCTTTCTTTTTTTTCTTTCTTTTCATCCAAAGTAATTAATGGCATTTAGATATGATATATGTGATTTCATATCATTTTGACTATTTATTTGCGTAAAATATGTGTAAGTTAATTGAATAGTTCTTTCATCCCTGTCTTTCTCATATATAAATAAATAAGAAAGTTTGTGAACATCTCTGAAAAATCTGTGTGTAGATATGTGTATGCATGTATGGGTGTATACGAGGTAAGACACAAAAATAACAGGATTGGTAAAAATAATATTTATTAATGAATTACTGCATTCTAAACATTATCACCTTCTATACACTCCCCCTCCCGATCTCTACACCGCTCCATATGTGTCTTCCATTAATTGAAACAGTGCTGGAAGTTGTCTTGCTTGAGGCTTTTCAACAGGCTTTCCGTTTTTGTCTCCACTTTATCCATTGAAGAAAACTTTTGATTTTCGAGAACAAGTAAAAATCACAGGGAGCTAAATTGGGCAAATAGGGCGCATGATCAAGGACAGAAATGTTTTTGTCAGTCAAAAACTGCTTTACGGAAAAACAGAAAATTTGTGAGTAATTTGTTGTTGATTTGCTGTTTGATTTTTTTCACCCGACATTATCACGGCAACTCGTGTAGCAATTGTTGTGTAAATACTGACTGGGCTATTCACAGGATATACCTAGCCTTTTGGCGGTTTGAGAGGGCGTGTAGGAGAGGATATAGTTCTATTGATTCACGTCTGGCCGACCTCCAGATGGTTTTCCAGGAAAGCCCCAAGCCCAGTCTGGTTATTTTTGTGTCTCATCTCTTGTATATATATTATATGCCTATGTACAGTATGTGTATGTACAGTATGTATGTATAAAAAAATAGATATGCATTATGAATAGTAGGGGTTACTCTTGATGCATCCCTGAACGCAGAAAAGGCACTATAAATACCACAGTAATAAAATAATGTGGTTTATTATACATGTAATAAATCTAAGGAGGAATTAATACAAAGGAGAGCTTGAAATATCAAAATAAAGGGACAAAGCAATAAAACCGCTAATTTTTCAAACCCAGACTAATAGGTAAAGTTCTCTGATTAGCTAAGGGGATGGCTAGAGCACTTTCCCACCTGAACTCGATATCAGCTTTCTCCTTTTTTCACCTTGTATGTTTTCTGAAATGTAGTTGGCCTTTTTCCACTGCTCTCCTCCTGCCTCAAAGTTCACTGGCTTCCTGGCCAAGAGCCCTTTTTAACCTGAATTTTGTAAGTACTTCTGGTTCTTCAAACTATTCCAAGCCAAGAGCTAGCTTGTCTTTTGGTAAGGGCTACCAGATTAGCACTCATTCTCAAGAGGAATTTACTGTCCCTGCCAGACCAGAGGAATCCAATAACAACATGCAACATGGTCCCTAGCACAACTGAACGCTGATACCAAAAAAGTAAAAAAAAAAAAAAAATACTATTTGTGTTTTCAAAATACCTATTGATATATCCTTGTGATATGATTAGAACAACCCAGGTTTGGTTCATAGAGCTCTGAATCAAGTGTATTAGGTAGTAGTTAGCCAAAGCTGCTGTGCTGGTTGTGTAATTTAACAAATAAATTACTGTACCAAATGATAATCAAATTTACTGGGGTACCTCAAGGAGTTGTTTGATGCTAGATTTGACAGGATAAATGTAAAATATAGTAAAATACACCAAAACTCATTGTATCTGATGAACAGTACTTAAAAATCAGTTAAGGGACAGAAATTCACTGATGTTTTTACTCCACATGGCATCAGACAGAGTCATCTATAACCAAAGTACATGCTTTAAACATGGAAAGAATTGTTAGAAGAAATTGACTTGTAGGGAATGCTGTAGCTAAGAAAATGTTCTTGCCAAAAAGCAACAAGCAGCAGAGACTGCAGTATGTAAAAGACAACAAAGCTTGGAGCAAGAGCCATAAGACAGAAAGTCTTATGGAGTGAAAAATCTAAATTTGAAATTTTGAGATTTTAACAGATCAGAAATAAAACTGTCACGAGGTGCAGTATATTGATGCCTGTCTTCAGACTTCTGTGAAGTAATGGTGGATCTGTCTAGGGATACAGTTTACCCAACAGTTTAGGACAACTGGTCAAAACTGATGGAATATTGAATCTCTCAGCATATCAAACTACATGCACAATTAAGACCTATGTGAAGTTCAAGTCTTTGGTTGGAATATTAACTAGTAGTAGACTGGTCACCCCAGAGCCCTGACCACAAAATAAGTGAAGTTGTTTGAAATCACTTGAACAGTGTAAAGAAACAAAGGTCAGCCAAAATCAAAGGAACAATTATGGCAAATCTTGCAAGAAACTTAAAAGATTTACCACAGTGTACAGCAGTGTACCGAAGTGAATTGCATGAGTTATGCGTTCAAAGGGAGGATACATAAGATATTAACTTGGCATAAAAATGTAACACTTTTTGTTTCTGTTTATTTTAATGTTAGTTATTTTTCCATAAATAAATAAACACTCACAACCCAGATAACTAACTTTAAAAAGATCATTTTTGTGTAGTAGCCAAGGTTTTTTTTACACAATACAATATATAACCTATATACCAAATAAATGGTACACATCATAATTTAATATTTGCACATTTTTATGTGACTGTATATGTGCATATGTTTACATATAATGAATGAATGTATGTATTGTTTTATTGATCTGTTTTTTTTTCATTCTTTCTCCAATTGTCACCGTTCTACATATAATACAAACAAACCATAATCCTTTTAGGATTATGTTTTCCAAATCAGGAATCCAAGGAGGGCTAAAGCCTATTCCAGCAATGCTCAAGTAAATTTTCCTTTAAAATAAAAATATTTTTTTTCCTTGTAAAGGTGTACTTTTACTCTACATCTAAGAGGAAAACAATAAAGGCTAGTGATTGCATTCTTGACACATTGCACTCTCCAGTACACTGTTTAATGTTTAATTATGTTTTGTAATCTTGTAAATTGCTTTTTAGAGAGCTTTATCCAATACAGATAAGTGATTGATAATCCAATTTCTATTCAAAATTTTTTTCACGTTTCTAAATTTATAATTATGTGATTAAAGAACTGCTTTTTTTGGTTTGCTTGTTTTTATACATGGAATGGTGAGTGTTCATTTCTGCTTATTTCAAACACTGAATTTTATTCTTTCTTTAGTGTATTGCATACACTGTATTCAGATTGTATTTACACCACTGTAACTGTTCTGTACAGTACAAGTTGAAAAGAATCATTAGTGACCTTGTCTTCCTCATCATTTGGTCTCGTTAAGTATGGCATTAACATGTAGATCACATTCAGAAGCACACTTGCGTTGTCCTCCACACTATAGATTTTGAACATATTAAGATTTTGGACTGAAGACAAGCTTCTATCTCCTACTAAATAAATTAAGAAGTGATTAGCATAAAATATGATAACGAACCAAATATCCAACTTATTTTATTACTTTGTAGATGCAGAATAAAGGAACTCATCATTTTTTTGAGTATAATAGAGTATGCATCATTTAGGGTGAAGGGGTGGGGTTAACCAAAAAAAAAAACTTGCACAATAAACTACTAAACTTTTCAGAAGGGAACATTTATGTTCCAGTCATCTCTAAATAAACAATTGCATTAAATCAATTATTGCTGATAGATTATATTCTTTTTCATTAGCCTATTAAAATACACCACATGGTGTCTTTGCGTTTGTTATTTTTATCATACTGTAGGGTGAAAAACCTATACTAAAGTTGATGGTGTGGTGACAATTATTATTTGATATAGTTAGTCATAATAAGCCCATTTCCTTCCCCTGAATGGAAAATTCACCCATTAAAAGTTAGAAAATACTTTATAGTATAATGGTAAGGTTGTGGAACAAGTGTAAAAGTTTTTGTATCCGATCTTGTTGTTAAAATTGTAAGTGTCTTCTTTGCTACTTCATTAAAGTTGTGAACTCACAGGGCTTGTCCATATCAGTCATTTCTGTAACTAAGCAAAAATTCTGACAGTATAATTCAGATTAAAGTGATAGATGTTGAGCATATCATTATATGTGTATGTGTTTTCAAGAATGTACAGGATATGTATTTTAATATGCCAATTGAGCTGAATGGAACTGTAATTTAGAGGCAGGGCAGAGGAGACTCTGGGACTTACCATGCTGCATATAGCCTGTCTGTCACATGTGGAAAGTTAACCAATAAACACAGTTAACTGGATTCAACTCCAGACTGACTACTCTAAGAGCTTCTCTTTCCTCATGACTCTCCAAGGGAGATGGGTACTTCTTGTAATATATTTAATTTGTAGGTTGTCCAAAATCCATTGAGTAGATCTATAGGTAAAATCAGATGCTGAGGAATTGTTATAAATAGTTCACAGAAATTAAACTATTCATATCTTTGGTGACATTTTTAGAAGGAGATTCCAACCCTCTATCCTGCAAGTCACATGTAAAATATCTTATGTTTTTGTGGGTCATGTCGATACTTTTTATATCTCAAATACAAATAATACAATCTGACAAAGAAACATTAATTGGGTCTGTAAATCTCTTTGGCTGCAGAATTGTCTTCCATTTAATGCCTTAATTATAAGCCAACCATTCTTATTATCGGAATGTTCCTTTTAATCAGAAAGCTGTTTCTTGCTGTCATCAAGTTACAAAAGAAGCACTTAGCACTTTATGACTTTTCTGTAAATCAAGATTTATTAGTACCCCTCATTTCAAATTTTACTGCGTTAGAAACAGATATGTGATGTATACACTAGTGTTCAAAAGTTTGGAATTACCCAGACGTTTTCAAGTATTTGATAGAAATTAATACTTTTTATCAAGGTGCAATTACATTGATTTAAAAATGTTCCAATAAGACATTAGTAATATTTATTATTGCTTGAAATGGCTGATTTTTAACTATTCTCATGTCTACAAAGTTCCATATTCAACAGCCTTTACTAAAACGTCCTTATGATAAACTCTCTTAGCCCATATGTTTAAATGTGACTTGGTTATTAGAGAAACCTTTAATTGTGTTTGCACAGTTGACACCTATTATTCTGGTCATTAAAATGAATGAATTGTCTTTCTTGGGGTTGCAAGGTTCTGGAAATTCAACTCTGTGTTCTAAAATTGCCAAAACAAAACATCTTTCTTAAAAAAACACTCTTGTCCTTTTGTGAAATGAAGGTTATTTCATGCAACATATTACCAAGAAACAGAAGATTTTATATGTAGTTGTATATTACTGTCTTGAGAGAAGATGGCAAACTGGATCTAACTGGAATAGAAAAAGAAGCAGAAGGCCGAGATGTACAACTGTATTTGAGGATAAGGGCATTAAAGTCTGTTAAGGACAACAGGTTGTCAGTTGACTGCTTTCTTAATAGTTAGTGTAAAATACCAGTCAGTGGCAGGGTTAAACCAGCAACCTTATTGTTTACACTAAAAATCATAAATAATTTGATGTACATTAAAAAAAAAATTTACATAAAATAAATATTTCAAATTAATCATGTTCACTCAATTTTACAGCTCTGCATAATGTGAAATCACTCACCAAATCTCAAGGCAATTAGTATAGTCAAAGAAGTTTTAAGCTTTTTGTCCCAGGCCACCTCTGAGGTCTGCAGCGAAGAACCTTAATCCAATAAATGTCTCATTTAGATCATGAAAAGAAAGCATGAGGCAAAGACCCACAGGAGAGGTTGTTTTCAGAACTCTGGGGGAAAGTGAACTGCTGGGATTTAGCAAATTAACCAGAGAGTCTTCATATTTTACTTGCATGTATAACATAAGTGATTATGTAATAATCATTTAATGCAGGTAATCCTCATCTTCACTCAGATTATCAGAAAGTAAAGACAGCAACAATCTTATGAAGATTCTTTTTTTCCTTTCACTGAAATGGACAGGGCAACAGAAGGTTATGAGAAACCAGCATAGCAAATAGCCCTGGCCGAAGCTGGTCACACTTAAAGGGAATAGATAATTAGGCATAATTAGTGTGTACGCATTGTTGCCTCTGTGTCCTTGGCCTGAATAAATTTAGAAGAGAAAGCCCCACTAGTGAAAACACTTTGATGTAAGAAGAGTCGTCCAGGATTGGCAGCATAAAGGCAATGCTTTAAGCTCCCCCCCACCCTGTGCCTCAATAATGGCTGTAAGACACAAAATAGTGAATGGACTACAATCCCCCCCACTTCTCCCTTCTCCTTTACAGCTTTTTCCCCTGAGTGCTTTGAGGCTAGCCAATTCTCCACAAACAAAAAAAGCATCAAATGTTTTCTGCTGTTAGTAATGAGGCAACGGACCTCATCAGAGTGGAAAAAGTTAGCCATCTTTAGCTTTTGTTTAGAGCTCAATGCCACTTTCTTCACTTTTATTAATCCTACAGCATCTTAGTAAAAATGAAAAACAGTTTTATTGCTTTAAAGAGTAAAAACAGTGAGGTGACTTGTATGATGATTATGTGTATATTTGACCAAATCTGACTTTTAAAGCCATTTCCATTTAGTGCATGCAAGTGTGTGTATAATTGTTATTTGGGTGTAGTTAACAGTAGATTTTGTTTTTCATTCATTTGCATACTGAGTTTGAACTAAATTCATGAACTTACTGACTTTGAAATTTTAACATTTCAGTGCTGATTGCTGAATTATATGTTAGTAAACTGAAAGTGTTTTAGTAAACTGCCAGGGAAATACTGTGCAAATTTAGAAGCAGGAGCATAATTTTAGCATGTGCTCACATTTCAGCCACAAATATAAAATATATAGGGAATATCTTTTTATTACTTAGAGAAATCCTACTAGAAGTGTATTTACTATGTAGAATCAGTAATGCAACATTAAGCTGTGCGGCATCTTACTTAATTTTTTTCTTTCATATTAGAGTTATTCAGTTCTTACTTTGCAGCATCTTACTTAAATTTATGTTTTCATATCACTTCCTTTTTATTTAATTTTATTTTCCTGCTAAAAACAAACACAAAAAACAAGTGTTTTCATAATAGTAACACAAACTTGATTAATCCAATTAACCTGATCAGGCTCTACAGCCACTTTGTTATCCTGCTGTCCCCTCACTATTTGTGTGTGTGTGTGTGCATGCGTGAGCGTGTGTGTGTTTGCGTGCTTGAGATAACTGATACAATGAGGTCCAAATTGATACTTTTTGCTTTACCTATAGGGGAATTTCATACAAGCATACTTATTATTTATTGCTATTTCTATGTATATACAGTATACTATAACATTTAGATTTCATCTGCCCTTTTCATGTGGCCATCACTACTGGGAAAAACTCCTTCCATTGTTGCTCCTTCTTAATTCATTTTAGCGTTACGAGGACTGGAACCAGCAGTGTTGAAGATAAGGCAGGAAGCAGCTCTAGGTGGGGTGCCAGTTATTAACTAAGCACAAACACATTGAGCCAATGTACAGTAACACACAGACAGTGACCAGGCTTGAATTCAAAACACTCTGGAGCTGTAAGGTAGCAGTGCTAGCCGCTGCACTTTTCTCATTCTGCCCCCCCCCCCCCCCCCCCCATTTGAAAACAAAACATTTCAACAGAGTACAACTTGATCAAGCAAATGAGGTTAAAACACCAAGTACAACAGTATACTACAAAATCAATCCAAAAAAGAACAACTCCCGTGACCCTTGACGATGAACTATAACAGAGTAGATTTAATACAATCCATTTCTGCAACCGTTTTCAGATGCCATTTGTTTATTTCTTTTTTTTTTTGGGTGATTGTTGGGAAGGATCTTATTTTAGTCACACTTTCAGTAAGAGAACACACCGGCTTGATTTAATTTAAATCAAGACAGTTATTTGATTTGCCTGAAGCTTTTTTCAGATTCTTGCGCCATTGAATTTATGCTTTGTGTTATTGTTTTATTTCAATACAAAGTGCCAGCCAATGAGTTTGGAGAGGTTTGCCTTTTTACAAGTAAATAAGCTTTCTTTCTCTTTAAATACTACTTTGGTTGTTTTCCAACTGCAATCATAATTTTTACCATCAATAAATGAGAATGAGCCATTTTCAGGGATGTCTGACATGCCACAAGCCATGGTACCACCTCCAACATTTTTCAATGATGAAACAGTTTTCTTTGGATTATTGTTATTTTGTTCTCCTTTTCATTCTTTCCTTTGCTGTTACTTTAGTAGAGCTTTATCTTTGTTACTCTATCTATAGTGCTTGGTGCCTTAACTCAGCTGGATTGGATTGTTGCAGTAGTTTTTACCTAACTCTAATTTGCTTTTTTGGTGCTGATTAGAAGTCTGCATCTTGTAGTTTGTCCTTTGTCATGTTCTTGTCAAAGTCTTGCCTGGAAAGATAATTTTGATATTTTACCACTGTACTACGAAGGTTATCTATCATCACGATTATAGTTATCTGAAAGTTTTTCATTATAGCCCCAAACTTTTTTGTCTTCTAATGTGGTTGTTTTCCATTGTTGGGCTCAGTGTTGACAAATTCTAAATATACTGTTGATTTTATTTTTTCTTCAAGAAATACCAAATTATTGATTATGGCATGTCCATTTTTGGTCTGACAGTTCTTATTTAGTTTTTCTATTGTTTCAGAATTCAAATTGATGTCTCTTCTTTCAGGGACTGTTTTGTTGTCCAGAATTTTACATTTAAATCTTTAGTACTGTACTTGTACATTTAATACAATGGGAAATAACCAGCAGGTAAATAGACCATTACACATGCTTACCTGAAATAGGAGCTGGAACACAAAAGAAATGGCTTGCTTTTATTGTAACAAAAATTGCACACTATTTGTGTAAAATGTGGGTTCTTTATTATTGTCTATGTTTGGATTGGTTACTTTGACCACCCCCCAAAGATGTACAGTGTACAAAAAAAACCTGGTGTAGTATATATGCAGGTGATTGTGATGATGTCCTGTTCAGAAATGGTTCTTGCCTCGTGTCAGATGTTTTTGAATTAAGTTCCAGCCTCTGTGACTTGGTACCAGAATGGTGCATTTGAAAATGCATTTTTTAATTAGTAATACTGTTTTTGTTCTCAATTCATACATTTATTAAGTATTGAATCTCTTATGCTTAGTACTGTGTGCATCCTCCTCCTAGAATGGGTAGCACCACCAAACCTCTATGGATGATATTTAATAGTGCTTGGGGACATGTTTGTGAGGAGTCTTCAACTGTTTCTCTGTCCACAAATTGTACATATAATTGATGTATATATGTCTGTGCTTCTGACCTGGCTTTTCAAATGACATAATTGTTTTTTTATTTGTGTTAAGTTAAAGTTGTGTTAAGCTGAGTTGTTCATTGCAGTACAGTAGTTTTGTTTTTCAGTGATTTGTACCATTTCTTAGCGAATTCAGTACAACAGCAACACTGAGCTGCAACGACAGGATGTAAAAGTGGAGTAAACTTGGAGGAGTCCTTTGGAACCAGAAATTTCATACTACCAAAATGGAGCAAAACATCTTTTTTTAAATAGTTATCTGGCAGTGGAAGAGACTTGTTTCTTTTCACTGACGTGTTCCTAGAGTCAGAATGTCTCACATCTGTCTTAAGTCAGTAATCGGTTTATATAAACCTCTTTTGTTTTTATAGAAATATATCTGCTAAAATAGAGACACGTGTTATTTATTGGTGAAACTGCAAAGTAGTTCTCTAATTCTCTTGAATTAGTATTTTCCCTTTTACTCAGTATTAGCATTTTCTCTTTAAGTTGAGCATTGATCAAAACGTGTTGAGACTGATCTATTAAGAGAGGAAAAAAAACATTTTATTAAAAAAAAAAATGTCACTCAAATAAAATATTTTATCTTGTTTGTGTGACCACTCCTTTGTAACTGAGATGTTTTCATCATTTTATAGCAATCTTGTGGAGGTGTGCAATCACACAGGACCAGGTTTGCAGAATATGGTGGGTGTAGCTTCTCTTCAGATTCACAGTTCATGCAGTGTATTGGCATTGTTGTGTCAGTATATGAAATTCTTCTAAAATGGTGTGGTGTGAGTACAAGTGTGCTAAACAAATGAAAAGTGCATTTTAACCTTCAGACTCAGCTTGGGACATGCTTCCTTTCAAGTCTGAAAGCCTCTATTAGATAAAAACACCAGGTATCAGTTAAAAACAACTCAATTATTTCACCCTGACAGACTCTCAGACTGGCAAGAAAATGCATGTCGATTGTGTGCTTAGTTTACAATATCACATATAATTAACATCCCAGCCGTGTATCTAATGGTCTTGTGGATTTGACAGAAGAAACCCAGAGAAGCCACAATTCCATCAACAACATCCTTAGATTTAAATATGGTATTGGCAATATTATTCCAAGTAATGATTCTTTTCAGTACAGATTAAAACGTATTGGTGAGGGAAACATGGCTAGAAGAAGGTACAGACTAATATGAGGGGAAACAAATTTCAGACTTGAAATGGGGGAGCAAAACTTACCTTCAAACCAAAAAAATTTAGAAGGCAAAAGTCACAGTAGCATCAGTTGCTGCAGAATCCTTGCCATATATCTGTGTGAAATTTGCATTTTCCTGCCCTGCCTGCTTGGGTTTTCCGTGGCTACTCTAGTTTTCCTATCATATTTTCAAAGATCTTTGTGGTTTGCTAACTGGTAAATGTAAAGTTACTCAATGTGGGTAGGCCCAGTTATAGGCTGGCGCCTTACTCAGGGTTGATTTCTGCCTTTTAACTGAAGTTGCCATGATAAGATACTATCCTCTAGAAACCCTGGATTGGGTTAAGTGGGTTTGTAAATATTGTATGCAATGTTATGTTAAAATATATAAAATGGAATTTTTGAAAATAGCACAGTTTGATTATAGACTGTCAATTATTCTAACATGTAACAAATATTTATTGCTAGAAATAATGGATTTATTTTTCAAAAAAGAGAAAAATGAGGCAAGACATGGAAAAAAAGAATTCTGTGGTCTGTTGGAGGGTGCTCTAATTAAATTGTTTTGTGGTTACACATTTCTAGTGTGGCTTCATAGCCCAGGTGGCAAACAATGTGAGGTAAAGTCACAATGACCAAGTATACAGACAGACTGGATAGATAGAACTGAGAATCATTTATAAATAAAAGCAACATAGAAACCAAACAGAAAGTAATTAGGTCCAGAATGAAGTGGCACATGAATGGTGTACGTCTGTCAAATTGTGTTTAAGAAGTCTTATATAATGCATAAAAGACCTTCTGCTTCGATATAGAGATTTTAGTGATCTAAAGTACGACTTCTTTTTGTTTGTGCTCTTTGAAAATAGCTGTAGAACTCTCCAGTAATTAGGAGGGCTGTGGCCATTTCAGGGACCTCTCCCTTACTCTTAGCTAACATGTCATTTAATTGACCTAAATGGGAGAGGATCCAAACAGCAAGTGATAATAGTTTCTTGTGTTAAGTATGCTTCATTGCTATTGTCTGTAGTAATTGTGGTCATTTTTTTTTTTTCTAAACAGCAGTCCCATCTTAATTTATTGTAAGCTAGTTGAATATTTGGGGTAAAAAGATGGTAGAGTGATTAGTGTTGCTTCCTTACAGCTCCAGAACCCCAGGTTCTATTTCCAGTTTGTCTCTGTGTATTTTGTGTGGCCTCCCCATGTCTTTGGGGTGTTTCCGTGGTTATTTTTCCCACATTCCTAAAACATACAGGTTAGGTTTAAATGGCGACTTTTCCTTATTTGGCTATATGCATGATTGTGCCCTGCTGTGGGCTGGCAACATTTTCAGAATTGGTTCCTGCACTGGGTTTGAAGATACCAGAATAGGTTCTGGACCATCTGTTTCTTATTTGCATTAATCAAGACTCATAATGAATGGAATTATAAGTTTAAGATACATATATATGGAAACCTTTCAAACACTGATGGACTGATTCTGCAAAGGAACAACATTATATATGACTTTTGATTACTGAACAAGGTCCTACAGACCAAAGACATGCAGGTTAGGTGGATTGGCATTGATAAATTTGCCCTAGTTTGTGTGAGTGAGATTGTACGTGTTCACCCTGTCATGGGCCCGTGCCTTGTCCAAGTATTATACCTTGCTTGTGCCTGATGATTTCTGGGATAGGTTCCAGCTGCCCTGCAAACCTGCTTGGATAAGGGAGTTAAAAAGATGGATGGATGGATGATGTTCAGGGAAAGGCACTGAGTGGCCATTGAAATAGCTCATGGCATGTGGATGTGCTCCTGGCCATGTTATTGCCCATGTTAAAAAAAGTAGCATAGGTGAAATTTGGCTTCCAGGTCTTCAGGACAAATTCTAAGTTCTAGATGCTAAAGTTAGAAGCAGAAGTGAGATGCTGGTGTCCTGTGATCTGTTCTATCTGTGCTGTTTGTTGGTCCAGATAAGTTATAGTAGAAGTAATCTAATCTATCTTTGGGGATATCTATAATTATAATATAGTGTGTAGTGAAAAGGGAAAGAAGGAGAAAATGTAGTGTTTGGTTTGATATTTTGTTTTTGATCTTAGCACCAATCTTTTTACTTGTGTAGTTCTCACTTGATTTAGATACCTTCATTTTGAAGGATATACAGGTTTAGACTTTTAGAAAGAAAATTGTGTTCAGGATATTTAACCCCTATCACATACTCTAGAAATAAACCCTAATTCACTACACTGTGACATGCCTTACTTGCAATAGCTAAGTAGCCATGCATATCAGTTTACTAAAGTTAAAATCTTCTTAGTCCAATTCAGTGAAATTGAAGCTTATTCTGGTAGCATTGGGTTAGAGCATTCAATCTCATATGCATGTTTTGTAATCTGGAAAGAAACTCGGATATCCTATGGGAAAAAAATTAAAACAAAAACAAAACTTGCAGGCATTGGGAGAAACACCACACAAGCAGTGACTGAGCCAGGATTTGAATTTTGTCTCCTGGAGCTATGAAGTAACAGCACTACCTACTGTGGCAATCTTTATTAAATGCAACATTATTCTATTAAGACTAAACAAACACTGTAAAACCATTTATAAGTACAAGGGTGTGTTACATGGATTAGAGAAATCCTCAGTTCTGAATGGGTTAAAAGGTGTGATTAGATTATATTGGCTAGAAAATGAATGGGTGCGTTTAGGTAATCTTTGAACTTTTTTTTTTTGCTCATCTTGTGCTCTTTACATGTTAAACAATGAACAACATATTTCCTACTGCAACACAGACTTGATGAATAATATCCTAAAGCAGAATCTAAGTGACTTCTGATAAGCCAGTATTAGTTTTTTTCATATACATGGTTGAATTTAATTTAAGGTCACCAGGTATGTTAAGTAAAATCTGTCACCAAAAAAAAAAAAAAAAAACTCTGAACTATTGGTCCTTGCATAGTTAATTAGTAAATGTTAGTAATCTTGTAAGTTCCAAACCAACAAGATCTTCCAATTTACTGTTATTTTTCTTCATATACATCTTTTAACAATTTAGGGAGCATCTGCAAATAATGATCAATATGAACTAATCTAACGCCTGGCACTTGAAAAAATTTCTTTACGTTTTACTGCTGCCGTATCCTTTGAAAGGAAACGGCAGGCCCAACTACAAGGTAAACTCTGCCATCTAGTGAGAAGGTGCAACACTTGGATACAACTTGTTTTGCAGTAGATAATTTTGATATATGATTATTTTTTGAGCAAAATGTAAAGAATCTGCACTTGAAAGACATTCATTGTAACGTCATCCTTCAGTGCACTAAGCAATTGTGTTTATTATTGCTATATAATTATTTAAGTACAGTTTTCAACAGGTGTTCAAAATAAATGAAACAAATAAGGAACCTTGTAGAATAAGCAGTCATTACTCTACAAAGTAAAGGATATTAAAATAGGGGGAGATTCTCTTTATTCAATAAGCAAATTTAAATTTCTTTATAGTGTAGTCTGTGGTTTATGCCTTTACTCAGATAGATAGATAGATAGATAGATAGATAGATAGATAGATAGATAGATAGATAGATAGATAGATAGATAGATAGATAGATAGATAGATACTTTATTAATCCCAAGGGGAAATTCACATACTGCAGCAGCACCTTAGTGATACAAAAAACAATATTAAACATTGATAATAATGCAGGTAAAAACAGACAATAACTTACTTCTCCCATTCCTCTACAGTTTTGGACCTTAACTGGGTTTCCAGGAGTAAATATCTTAAGGAAATGGTGTAGAATGTGGGATTTTGCAAAAAGAAAGACCCTTATTTTTATGTTGTAAGATGCCACTCTTCAGTTCACTATTTCCGTTTCTTTGCAAACTGCTATTTTACTGAAACTGAAATGTGGAAATTGAGTGGCAGTGTGGGCCATATGTATTAAACATCTTTAAAAGAATTTCCATCTTTTGTTTTAGGGAGTAACAGATTATGCTGAGAGCATAGTTGCATAAAGAATAAATTGCCTGTAGAGGGCTGTTTATATACGCATTGGATGCATGTACTTTTTAAACTTTAAACACTATTAAAACAAGTGTCATTTTATTTTGTGGAATTTTACTTTTGTGTTACACTGCGCTAATATAACCTGCATTTATTGGCTTTCATTAGAGGACTTTTTGAACTCTTAGTCCCGGAGTCAGTCATTTGGTTAAAATATCAAGGGCAGAGTGGATAAATCTTACACATAGGCAGAATTTAAGTGCAAACTTGATTTTTCAGAAATATCAATATCTTTTAGGAAACTGTGATTTTTCTCACTGTTGCATTTATAGCCTAGCTCTGAAGTAAAATAAAAGCAAAACTGAATTATAGAGAAATAAAAAAAAATGTCATACATGAAGGAAACCTTTGTAAAATTGAATTGTGATGCATCTGTTTTACACAGTTATTACAGTTGTTACACTACAAAGTAAAGAATGTTAAAATAACGAGAGATTGTCCTTATTCATTGTGCAAATTACATTTGCTTTATATTGTGTACCTGCACTGTTTTGTCTTCATTCTTGGACTCCCATTATGTTTTTATCTATCTCTAGAAGTTTTATAAGTCTCAAGCTGTAAATCTTTTAAAATGGCCACATTTCACATATTTCAGCTAATTACTTTGCTGTTTACATCTGTTTTTCTTTTAAAAACTTCCATAAGCCCATCTCCCCTAATGATTTTTTGTATACAGTACATTTGTCCTCCTCTCTCTCTATCTCTCATTTAAAATGACAGGGTGGGAGGTTTAGATGAACTCTGTCTACTTCTGCAAAGTATACACTTAGAAATAAGGAGACATTATTGTAAAAGTATTAAAATATTAAAAGCATTTGCTGAGAGTATCCAGTATATTGAAAGTAAAATTACATAAAATAGTAATGAAAGAGAAATGCAATTTCCAAAGTCACATGATATTGAAATCAAATTATATTATGTGGTACATACACAGTTTGTTATGAATAATATTTAGTATCTTGTAATGTTTAGAGATAAAATAAAATAAAAAAAATGCTTTATTAAGTGTCTTGTCATGCTTGAGAGATCATCAATCCTGGTCTGCCTTGTTTGGACTGTTCTCTTTGTCCTCCTCTCTCTCTATCTCTCATTTAAAATGACAGGGTGGGAGGTTTAGATGAACTCTGTCTACTTCTGCAAAGTATACACTTAGAAATAAGGAGACATTTTCATTTAGATAAATTGCAAAAAAACAATATCAAAGTGTCAGTGAGTATGGAGTCCTGCACAATCCAAAGACAATAGGAAAGTGAAAGAAACTGTGATAGGAAATAGATCTGGTCACCAGCTTGGTTGATAGGCATCTCTCAGCACAACAACTTTAAGCACAGCCTAACAGTGGTCAAAAAAGCTAGTCTCAGTTTCTACTGTGAAGAGGAGACTTTGTGTTGCAGGTTTGACACGGCAAGTGGCAGTAATAAAGCCAATCCTTAAAGAAGAAAATAAGGCCTTGAAATACCAGCTGTGGAGGCAAGTGGCAGTAGTAAAGCCAATCCTTAAAGGAGAAAATAAGGCCTTGAATAAGTCCTTAAAGGAGAAAATAAGGTCTACCAGCTGTGGACCACTGCAGACTGGACAAAGTCTTTTCTTCACTGTAGAAACCAAGACTTGCTTTTTTCTACCGCTGTTAAGCTGTGCTTAAAGCTGTTGTGCTGTGAGGTGCCAATCACCAAGCTGGTGACCCTTAGAAACTTGTGTTCTGATTGGGTTGTGACTTTGGGCCTGCCAGAGTTTCCTCCACTTTCCAATTGTCTTTGGATTGTGTAGTACACTGTATTCATGGACACTTTGTTTTTTTTTATTGCAGTTTCTCCAAATGAAAGGCTTATACTTATAAGGGTACTAATGCTCTGCCCAACAGAAGTTGGGTCACCTGTGCAAATTGTTTGTTTCAACTTGCAAGGCTTAATTAAATTGCTGCAGAATATCTGTAGGTTGTAACCTATTCATGTTCCCTGAAGAAGACCCATTTGTAATAATTAATTAATTAATTAATTAATGTAATTATTTCCTTTCGAGTTTTGCTAACCTAAACTTTCAATTTAAACCTCTGATAGTTTACTGCTTACCTTTTCACCATTTTAGTTCATTTATTACATTTCAGCTGATTAAATTAGAAGAAAAACTGGAAAAACTGAGGTGTTCTAAAACTTATTACCAGTAGTGTACTCATTTCAATACCTTCTTTGAGAAATGGAAAAAGTAAAGATTCATTGCCTAAATTTTACAGTAGACACATTAACACATTATAATTTGTCAAGAAGCACCTGAATCATCCATCCATCCATCCATTATCCATCCCACTATATCTTAACTACAGGGTCATGGGGGTCTGCTGGAGCCAATCCCAGCCAACACAGGGCGCAAGGCAGGAAACAAACCCCGGGCAGGGCGCTAGCCCACCGCAGGGCACGCCCACACACACACCCACACACCAAACACACACTAGAGACAATTTAGGATCACCAATGCACCTGACCTGCACGTCTTTGGACTGTGGGAGGAAACCGGAGTACCCAGAGGAAACCCACGCAGACGCGGGGAGAACATACAAACTCCACGCAGGGAGGACCTGGGAAGCGAACCCGGGTCTCCTAATTGCGAGGTTCCTGAATGATCCACCAGCCTTTTCAGAGATTGTTCTATGGATAGATAAGATAAAAGTGAATCATTTTGGATAACATGGGTCCCATTATTTATTGCATAAACATAGAAGTCCACAGTAAGTAAGTCATACCAACAGTCAAACATGGTGGTAATAGTGTTAGGGTTTGGGAATACTTTACTGCCATAGGCCCTGGATGACTTGCCATTACTGTAGAAACCATGAATTCTGCTCTGTTTGAGAAAATTCATTAGAAAAATGTCCAGTCATCTGTCTGTGAGCTGAAGCAGTTGGGTCATGCAGTAAGACTGTGAGACAAAACACAAACGTCCACAGCAAGATGGCTAAAAAGATGCAAAGTTTTGGACTGGCCTAGTCAAATTCCTGACCGAAACCCATCAGAGTTGCTGTGGCAGTTATTGCTTGAAAACCTTCCTATGTTTCTGAATAAAAGTTGCTGTGCAATGAGAAGTGATGCAAAATGACACCTTTTATTGGCTAACTGAACAGATTACAATATGCAAGCTTTGAAGGCAGCTCAGGCCCCTTCTTCAGGCAGGATCAGACCAATAAAAGGTGTCATTTTGCTTCACTTCTCATTGCATCAATGATGGCTAATACGGTACATCACCCTCCTACTACAGTTACTCTGCAAGAAAGAGTAGTGTAAAATTCCTCAACAGTGATTTGAAAGACTAATATTGAATTACAGGAAGAGTGTGTTTGCAGTCATTGCAGCTAAAAGGGGGGCACAAGTTTTTTTAAGGTGGCAATTACTTTTTCTGCTCAGTGCTAGCCGGTGTTGAATAATTTTGTTCATTAGATAAATGAAATTTGTTTTAAAAAATGTGCCATGTGCTCGCTCTGATGTTCTTTATCTAATAATAGATTTCGGTTAAAGACCTCAAAACATTATTAACTATTGAAATAGCAGAGAAAATTATAAATAATTGAGGGAAAAATGCTTTTTCATGGCATTATATGCTACATAATGTCATTGTGTTACTGTTCATTGGAAAAGGCATGTATTACAAAATTAGTTGAATATTATTATTTTTACATCCCTGACCTCATTTTTTTATTGTTTCCATGTTTAAGAACTGTTTGGTTGGCTTTGGGAGTGACAATCAATGTGAAAAATTCATATTTTAATCAAGTCTATTTAAATGTGTGAAAGAATCTTAGCAAATGAGCAGTAGAGAGAAAGTTTTAATGAACCCTTTAAAATTAAAATCTGATTCTGATGACTGATGATGCCATGACATTCTTGTGTTATAAATAGCAACCATACTTGATGAGATTATGACTGATTATATTTAATTTTCTATAGGCCACCAAACAAATCCTATGTGTTCAGCAATGCTTAAAACGGAAATGATGTGCAGTACCTGACAGTGCAGTGTGATGTTAAAACTGTTTAGATTTAAGATCAGCACAGGGTTGCAAAGGTTGATGAAAAGACATTTTCTTTTGTGTTACAATTCATTGAGTGTCAGGTTGTAATTATGACTGATTCAACAAATTGCTTTAGAATAGGAACTCAGTTCATTAAAACATGGATCAAGATAAAAGTTGACAGCACAGAAGAATAGAATATTTCGGTCTTCTAGCTTTGTAGTGATTACTAATTATTCGCAGATCAAGGAGGATGATAGCTGAACTTCACTGATTCCATAATTTGCTAGAGCTGTTAGTGAATGCTGATACTGATTGTTTTAGCTCTGTACACTTGGCCTTGCACATAGCAATTGAATGTATTTTTAGTGAACATGTATGTGCTTGATATCTACCTGTCTTACACACTTCACATTTTATCATATTATAGATTCAAATCGGTTATAAATGAGTAGTAATTACATGGAGTTTCATACTTATGTACAGTGAGACACACATCTGTTACAATTTTTTAAAGTCCATATACTTCATATAGAGTTGCCTACCTTATATTATGAGCCAAAAATATCACCTCATTAACCAATATGCTTGCGTTGTAAGAATTTGATTTTGCATGCTGTAGTGTGCTTGGCTAGTAACATCGTTAAGGAGTGGCCTATAAAATGAACAAGCTAATTAAGAAAATAAGCTCAGTGATATGATGTACTCTGAAGCCAGTGGAGGTATTAGTGAAGAAGAAAATGAGAACAAAACTGAATGCCATTATGAACAAAGCAGCACATCCTCTTTCTGACACACTAGCATTGAATACTTTGAGCCAACAAATTATTCATCAGAAGTATGTCAAGAAACACTCCTGGAGCTTCTTTATACGTACGGCAATATACTGTCATAATGCCTCACTGTGACTGTGGCTGCTCAAAAGTTTTGTTTTCTTTGTAATTCTTGCGTGTGCTAGCTAACATTTGCTTTTGTTTACTGTTAACACTACAATTTCACATCTCTGGTAGTGTGGGTTCAAATTTCAGGCTGGTCACGGGTTATATGGGGTTTGTATATTCTTCCTGTATGTGCGTTTTGTCTCACATTCAAAACACATGAAGACTATGTAAACCAAGGATTTCAAACTCCAGTTCTGGAGGGCCGCAGTGACTGCAGGTTTTCATTCTAACCCTTTTTTTGCTGCTAATTAACTTCTGAATTAATTTTAATTGACTTGCTCTTGAAGACTCAGACCCAATAATTATTTATTTTTCTTTAATTAGCAGCCAAACAATAATGAGATACAAATGAACCAAAACATGACCAGCAAACTGTGACCATCATACAATATCTGAAAATAAATAGGGTGGTGGCTTCAGGAATGTTGATTTGCTCAGCTTCCCAAAACATTTTAACAGTTCTTTTAGAAAAGTAAAGAAAAAATCAACAATTTTGAAAATGTCTGCTATTGCACAATGAGAGCAGCAACAAGGCATGGAATTAAAGAATGGGCTTAATTAACGACAAGACTTGGTGCCTAATTAAGCAACTGGTTGGAGTGAAATTGGTTGGAGTTTGAGGACCTGACTTAGTTGGTCTTCTGTCGGCTCACTCACTCACTCACACAATATTAGGTATGTGTTTTTAATGCGTGGCTTATTGTATATTTTATTATGTACTATACATGTGAGTGTGCATATGCTCCTATTTTCACTTAAAAAACTCGATCAGTGATCAGTAAAAAGGCAGATCGACAAAACTGATATTTTCAGCCCCTTCTCCTTTATGTGAGGTAATGCTGTAGCTGAGCCAGCTCAACCAGAGAGAGTGGAGGCATTGGTATATTAGTCTTTACGTTAAAGAAAGTGTAGTAATAAACTGAAAAAAAAGTCATTGGAAAAGTTGTCCTGTGCAAATAGACAAACGGCAAGAAAAGCTGCTTTAAGGAATTCAGACCTTTATTTTGTCCATTAAATTAAAATGGACACTGCTTGAGTTTGGACAGCGTGTTTGTTTAAAATGAAGAAGCTTACACTTTCAAGTGGAAAAAGAAAAGATAAGGACGAATTTGAAACTGCTACTTTGTATACAATTTTTTTTTTTTTAGATTTGTTTTGTATTACTTGTTGCTGTATGTCATACAGCATACGTTTTGGTAAAAAAACAAGTACTACATAATTAAAATGGTAATCCATATACATAATTACACCTCAGGAATTATGAATATCTAGCTGATATGCTGAAGAAAAAAACACAGCTGTATAAATATAGTAAGTGTATATTTTAACAGCAAAATGTTGTAGTGCAATTAATGATTTAAAATGTTTAAATCCTATAAGTGCATGTATATTTACATTTAAGCAGTGTTTAATTGCCAATATCAATTAATTGATTGTGTGAGAAAATATACATATATATATTTTTGTTGTTCGAGAAATGGTGAAAACTACTTTTCTTAATTAAGCCTTATTTCATATAGGTAAATTACAGAAAAAAATTAACAATATGACAGCTTGTAATTATGAGAAGCATTTTATTTTCTTGTATGCTGTATATGTATTATGGATAAATATTTTGTATATATTTTATTAAAGTATGTATTTTAAGGAAATTTTATTTATTTTAGTATTTTATGATCACTGAATAATAAGCCCACAGAATTTCATTTTGTTAAAAAAAATGAACAGCTAACACCTCAGTCTATAGTTTATAGTATAGTTTAATATGGGATATAAGGTTTCTATGCATGTAGTTATGCAGGAGCTTAGTGTAAAAAGTTTTTTTTTTATGTAGGAATAAAGAAAAAAAATCTAAATCGGTATCGGAATAGGCCGATCGATTAACATGAAAATCGGTGATCGGTATCAGCCTTAAAAAACCTGATCAGAGCATCCCTAATATACCTATATACAATATGTGTGTGTGTATATATATATATATATATATATATATATATATAATATATAATATATAATATATACACAGTTAGGTCCATAAATATTTGGACAGAGACAACTTTTTTCTAATTTTAGTTCTGTACATCACCACAATGAATTTTAAATGAAACAACTCAGATGCAGTTGAAGTGCAGACTTTCAGCTTTAATTCAGTGGGGTGAACAAAACGATTGCATAAAAATGTGAGGCAACTAAAGCATTTTTTAACACAATCCCTTCATTTCAGGGGCTCAAAAGTAATTGGACAAATTAAATAATTGGAAATAAAATGTTCATTTCTAATACTTGGTTGAAAACCCTTTGCTGGCAATGATAGCCTGAAGTGTTGAATTCATGGACATCACCAGATGCTGGGTTTCCTCCTTTTTAATGCTCTGCCAGGCCTTTACTGCAGCGGCTTTCAGTTGCTGTTTGTTTGTGGGCCTTTCTGTCCAAAGTTTAGTCTTCAACAAGTGAAATGCATGCTCAATTGGGTTAAGATCAGGTGACTGACTTGGCCATTCAAGAATTTTCCACTTCTTTGCTTTAATAAACTCCTGGGTTGCTTTGGCTGTATGTTTTGGGTCATTATCCATCTGTATCATGAAACCAATCAATTTGACTGCATTTAGCTGGATTTGAGCAGACAATATGTCTCTGAACACCTCAGAATTCATTCGGCTGCTTCTGTCCTGTGTCACATCATCAATAAACACTAGTGTCCCAGTGCCACTGGCAGCCATGCACACCCAAGCCATCACACTGCCTCCACCGTGTTTTACAGATGATGTGGTATGCTTTGGATAATGAGCTGTTCCATGCCTTCTCCATACTTTTTTCTTGCCATCATTCTGGTAGAGGTTGATCTTGGTTTCATCTGTCCAAAGAATGTTTTTCCAGAACTGTGCTGGCTTTTTTAGATGGTAGCCTTTCTGTTCTTGAGGCTTATGAGTGGCTTGCACCTTGCAGTGCACCCTCTGTATTTACTTTCATGGAGTCTTCTCTTTATGGTAGACTTGGATATCGAGATGCCTACTCCCTGGAGAGTATTGTTCACTTGGTTGGCTGTTGTGAAGGGGTTTCTCTTCACTATGGAAGTGATTCTGTGATCATCCACCACTGTTGTCTTCCGTGGACGTCCAGGTCTTTTTGCGTTGCTGAGTTCACCAGTGCTTGCTTTCTTTCTCAGGATGTACCAAACTGTAAATTTTGCCACTCGTAATATTGTAGCAATTTCTCGGATGGGTTTTTTCAGTTTTCGCAGCTTAAGGATGGCTTCTTTCACCTGCATGGAGAGCTCCTTTGACCGCATGTTGTCTGTTCATAGCAAAATCTTCCACATGCAAGCACCACACCTCAAATCATCTCCAGGCCTTTTATCTGCTTAATTGATAATGATATAACGATGGACTTGCCCACACCTGCCCATGAAATAGCCTTTGAGTCAATTGTCCAATTACTTTTGAGCCCCTGAAATGAAGGGATTGTGTTAAAAAAAAATGCTTTAGTTGCCTCACATTTTTGTGCAATCGTTTTGTTCACCCCACTGAATTAAAGCTGAAAGTCTGCACTTCAACTGCATCTGAGTTGTTTCATTTAAAATTCATTGTGGTAATGTACAGAGCCAAAATTAGAAAAAAATTGTCTCTGTCCAAATATTTATGGACCTAACTGTATATATATATATACTAGCAAAATACCCGCGCTTCGCAGCGGAGAAGTAGTGTGTTAAAGAGGTTATGAAAAAAAAAGGAAACATTTTAAAAATAACGTAACATGATTGTCAATGTAATTGTGTTGTCATTGTTATAACTGTTGCTGTCTTTTATATATATATATATATATATATATATATATATATATATATATATATATATATATATATATATATATATATATTATATATATAATATACACACACACATAAACATTTATATACATATACATATATATACATATCTACATATACACATCTACATATACCGGTATATACACACATACATAAACACACACATAAGACTTACTGACTGAAACGGGCTTTCATTGACAATCATGTTACGTTATTTTTAAAATGTTTCCTTTTTTTTTCATAACCTCTTTAACACAGTACTTCTCCGCTGCGAAGCGCGGGTATTTTGCTAGTATATATATATATATATACATATACACACATACATGCAGTTTTAATAACACAGAAATCAATATAAACATTAACATCATTATCATATGAGAATATGAAGTAATATATAAGAAGCACATTTCATATAAATATAAATTATTAAACAGTAAAATCTTCTTCTGTAATTTGCTACCGTGGCAATTTGTGTGTCTGTCCAGGATTTTAAATGACCTGTAGCTCGCAAACCGTTTCACCTATACACTTGAAATGTGGTACACATATAGTACGTCACGTCTACTATCCGCTTTATGGGTGATGATCGTTTTACTCTTTTTATCTTTATTTTATTTTATTGTAGAATCAACTCGTATCTGCGCACAGCAGGGCAGCCGTGGGCGGATGCGTATGGTGTATTCACTCCATGTTATCGTGCATTGCGCTGTCAGTGGTATTTTGATAAAAGAATTTGAACAACATATAAGAAGCGTATAAATTATTAAACAGTAAAACATTAACATTTAAGAAGTAAAGTTACATGAAGTACTACTGCAGTGCCTTCGGGTATACCTCATTTTTTGTTTGCCCATTACATGCTTAAATGTATACATTTTTTGGTGCACCTACCCGAGAACACGCGACATATAACCGAGCGTGGGAGAAGCATGGATTTTAAACACGCGTTGAGTTGATCTGCTGGTCTCCCTCGTGGAATAACTGGTAATGTTTGACTAAAATCTACAGCGAGTAAAACGACATTACCTCCTTTTTTTTTTTTTACGATCTCTGAGATCTTGCTTTTTTCGGTTCAAGGCTTCATAAGCTCTTTTATGTTGTATGGTGTACTTATCCCAAACCATCATCTTTGAATGTTGCAAGACTTTCGCCTTGTATGTAGATCGGGGTAATTACATTCATTGCATTCCTAGTCTGAATCACAATGTGATTGTATGGGTGGTTACCTGGCACTGTACGGTTGCCACCCGTCCTTTAAAATACGGAATCGTGCCGCGTTTGAGAATGAAATTGCGTGTCCCGTTTTGAATCAATACTGGACGGGATTTATCCCGTATTTTTTGTATCATTTTTTTTTTTAAAGCAGCGTCTCATGCAAATCATCCCACACGCATTTTATGAAGATGCCTCCTTTCCTACTTTTGATTGGGTAATACTTGATGTCATCGTTAGTTTGATTGGTGTTTTTAACTGTCCAGTGAGGAGGGCGTGTCTTTTAAGTACAGTCTGCAAAGTGTTGGCACTGAGATATGGCGTCAGCGCCATAGTTGAAGCCCCTAACGTTGCGGTCAGCAAGTCGGCTAACATCCGCCATGTGCCGTCTTTCAGTTGCGAGAAGCAGATCATAGAATGGTTGAAACTGTTGCCCCTAACGTTGCGCCACGGCGTGTGGTTCGTTTATACCTCGTGTCTTCTCATTAAACTTTTATCTCGCGAATATGTTATTGCAATCCGCAGCGGGAGCGTTTCTATAAACTTAATTTAAACTTACGTTTTACACCGTGCTTTGTTTCCCTTATGAACATGCTTGTATGCTTAACTCGCCCCGTTCTCAATTGTTTAATTAATTTTTTGCTCTTCGCTGTTTGCGGCTGTTCCTCCATTTCCCCCTACTTCGTTCTTTTATCTCGCGAATATGTTATTGCAATCCTTAACGGGAGCATTTCAATAAACTGATTGAAAATAGTTTTGCATTTACCTTTTTAGTAAAAGGCGAGCTTTTAAGCCTGAGAAATCACCCCATAAATGCACACGTTTAATTGCACATGTGTTAATATGTATGGTCACACAGTATTAAAAGACAGTGAACAACGTCAGTTACCTTTGTTCCCGCGTTTGATAAAAGGTGAGCTTTTAAGCCTGAGAAATCACCCCGTAAATGCACACGTTTAATTGCACATGTGTTAATATGTATGCTTACACAGTATTAAAAGACAGTCAAAAATTAACGTCATTTACCTTCGTTCCCGCGTGTGACTCGTGCTGTAAATCTCTTCCTTGTTTTTAGTTCACGTGATTACGTAGGAGGCGTGATGACGCGATACGTGACTCCGCCTCCTCCATTACAGTGTATGGACAAAAAATATGTTCCAGTTATGACCATTACGCTTTGAATTTCGAAATGAAACCTGCCTAACTTTTGTAAGTAAGCTGTAAGGAATGAGCCTGCCAAATTTCAGCCTTCCACCTACACGGGAAGTTGGAGAATTAGTGATGAGTCAGTCAGTCAGTCAGTGAGTGAGTGAGTCAGTCAGTGAGGGCTTTGCCTTTTATTATTATAGATATATATATATATATATATATATATATATATATATATATATATATCTTTATATATAATCTTCATTTGGATCTTGATCTTTGTTTGTCCGCGAATTCACTGCCTTGTGTGGTGTTCCTGCTGTGTTCAGTAGAGGGCAGTAGTGATGGAGGAGGAGAGTAAGTGAGGGGGAGGATCGTTGGATATGGTTGGAGTGTGGTGATTAAAGAGGATTGAACTAAAGGAGACTACATGCTGTTTGTACTGGCTGAATACACAACACCTTGGTTGTTACTTTTGTTTACAAACACTGTTGATACCACTCTTTGTGTTTAGATCTGGCGTCGACACCACTCTTTGTGTTTAGATCTGGCGTCTACACCTGCTTCGTTGTCGAGACTGTGGTTTTTTGTGTTTCTATCGACCGTCGTTGGCAGCACTTCGTCCAAATCGAATGTTCACCCACTTCTTGGAGTCGGCAGTCAGAGTATATAAGTCGGACACACTTCTGTGATTATCCATCAGTCGGCGTTTGGAGTTCAAGAAAGAAGCATTGGTTCTTCCTTACTCTTTGGATTGCCACAAAGCAACCTGCGAGATTGGAGAAATGTTGAGAAGAGATCGTGAGAGGAAATGACTGCGTCATGAAAACGAGACGGACTGTGAATGGAGAGAAGCAGAAATGCTCCTCCACCACCACATAATTACTATTCGGACAGTGATTCCGAGTAGGCCGTTCCTATCGAATCAATGTCCAAGGGTTTTGTTTTGTAATTTTGTTTCCCTTATAAAAAATCATAATGCTGTACGATGAAGGGCCCAGTTCACAACTGGCAGCCGTTTAAACAGGGAGCCCTTCACAGACAACTTTAACACGCCCAACGTAGTTGGGCGCACATGGCTAGTATATATATATACATACATATATATATGTATGTATGTGTGTGTGTCTTTGTAATGGATATTTTCATTCTGTAAGGAATATACACAAATTAGTGTACCACAAACCAATGGAGAAAAATGCAATATATAAGTGGTAGGTATAATTTTGTTTTATTTAATATAATATTCTCAGATGTAGATTCATTGTAGACCTTTCTTTCAGAGATGCAATTGTGCATTACACTGTATAAGCATTCATCCTGCGACGGATTACTGGTCTGTTTTTTTTTTCCCCCTTTGTCTACGTATACAAATGAGTAAATCATCTTTGGATAGATTTCTTAATACATTTGGCTGCCATTTTTATTTTCTTGTTTGTGCAGGAATACTGCACAACCATGAAGTTGGATTCTGGAATTGACTACAGAAGGAGACAATTACCAGCAGCTGGGAAACTCTACTACCTGTAAGTTGAATCAGTCTACATGTATTAAAAGTGTAATTCTAACCTGTAATTTTAGTCTGGATTCAATTGCATATGCAAAAATGGGCCTGTTTTCCATGTTACATTTTCCATTGCAAATGGGAAACATTTAAAACAATGTGATTAGTTCAGCATCTTTAGGTGGATGGTTAAGGTAAAGTTGTGTGCTGCATTAATGTGTAAGTAGTAAGAAAGTGAAATAAATAAGTTACATTTTCAAAGGATTATCCTTCTGTGGGCTGTAGTGCCTTGAATTAAGAAAATGTCCGATAGCCTTTGGAACCTTGATACAAATTAATCTGCCAAACGCACGCTGCAGGTTACTAATAGCTTTAGCAGGTTATTTTTCTTCAACTGTTTTGCTAATGTAATCTTACAAGCACGGCATGCATGTAAACAACTCCTTTAACTCTGGGCTTGTTTAGTTTCAGTGACTCTGACGTAGACAATATACAGTTGAAAATTAAGGTATAATACAACAAGCAAAGTTTTTATTTGCAAGTAAGCAGAAACAAAGTGTTTTGGGATCATCTTGTATTTTTCATTAAATTGTTTGAATAAACTAATGGAACTAATGTATATATGTCTGAATGTCTTGATACCCAGCATTTGACTGAAATTAATTGCAGACATTAATGAAGCAGTCAAACACACCTCAATAATCACAAACACCTGCGATGCCAATTGTTCCAAACATTATGGTGCTCTGAAATGGGGGAATCATGTAAAAGTGTTGTCATTTCTACATAATGTGACTGAAATGTTTACAAATACTCTAAAATTAAAGTCTGCAATGAGCACTTAAATCACATCTGAATTGCTTGGTGTGTAATTTTAAATAGCGGAGCAGAGGGGTAAATCAAGGAAAACGTGTCTTTGTCCCAAACATTTTGGACGACACTATAACTGTATAGATATACAGGGGTGGGCAAAAGTAGGCTTACAGTTATGAGTACATGAGGCCAGCAATTGGAGCACTTATGAGATTGTCCTTAAGTGCATTGTGCTTTTGTGAAATTGTTTTGAGTTAATAAAGTTAAAAAAGTTATTGTAATAATCATAACTTGCTTGTCTTTTCCTATACAAACATCTATAAACCTAGAGATATATAAATGAAGGACACTGACAAACAACACAAAACATAAAATTATGAAAGTTTAGTGGAACATTTTCGCTCCTATAGAAAATGGCACTTAACTTATGTATTCTGATCTTTCAATTCATGCTTTCAAAATGGATAAGTTCTCTAGCTAGTTATTAAGCCTCTTGTTTTTGCACTGTGGCATTTATTTGCTCTCAGCCAGCCTCTGCACTGGCTTACCACTCTCCCTCCACCACATAGTTCTCTGTGTGTTTGATTGTAAAATTGTGAAATGTGCTGTGCACTTTCTTACTATCCTTCACAAGGTTTACCTTTCAGTTACAGTGACACAAATACAATATTTCATTAGTTTTCTTTGTCCTAACTACAGTACCAGATTATATTTAATATTTCTCGGAATTGAAGTAGGTGTACTTATAGCTCTGGTGTAAGCAATGCTTTGTTCGTCTCCTGGTTGTCTCTGTCTAGACATTTGGAAGAATCTTCAGAGTGCCTTCTTTCTTTTGTCTTTGTGGCCTTTCTCCTTGTTTACCTTGGTCACATCTTCTGGTTGTTTGTGTCATGCAGTTTCTTTTGAGGTTCAACACACTGTGCCAGTTCTCTTGTTTCTAGCAAAATCACATCTTCTGAGCAACTGGTGATCAGTCAGTTGCTGTTTCAGCAAGGCAAACTTGTGACCTTTCATACAAGTCTCTCTCAGCTTGAGCACTTGCCATTTCTTAGGAAGGTTTGGACAAATTGCATCCTAGTACAAACTCCAATACAGATAAATCTTCCACTCTTCCTGTCCAGTAAAGTTTCCCTTTAGAGTAAAGGGAACACTTCAATCTCTGTTACGTCCACACTCTCTATATGGGTTCTGTCTACATATAGCCAAAATTAAAACAAGGTTGAGATCTGTAAGCTTGATAAGAAGAGAGATCAGTTAGTGTATGTTTGAGGTTTTTAAAGGAAGTAATTGAAGTCTTGTCATTGGTTTCTTTGATGCACATAAGACATGCCTTTTAGTTTGACCATTCGTGCAAAGTACTGTCCTTCAAGGTTTTCAGTTAGTGAGTTATAGCTTGTTGTTTGAGCTAAATGTTTCGCTGGTACCATAAGAATGTGGCTCTGAGATGTCACTGGGTGAATGATCATTCTGTGGAGATAAGTTGCAAACTCTGTATTCTGAGGAGGGGCCCCACCATAGAAACAGATTTTTTAGGAGATACTAAAGTGTATCTGGCAGCAGCTTTTTAAGCCAGTACTTGTGTTCCAGCCATAGCATAAAATGGATAATGCTAGTCTGTTTTATGATTCTAAATATGTACAGTATATATCAAAACATTATTGTTGTTGTTGTAGCATTTTAGACTACATGAGTTTAATAAGAATTTTTTTCTGCATTACTTGAGGAGGCTATTAGATGTTGACTTTTTAAAAGTATTCTTTTATAAATTCTAAATAGAGTGAATAGCAGAGAATTTTTTTTAGTTTCCATCTTTATATCTTTGTGCTTCTTCTTTTATCATATTTGTGAGGTTCTGAAGATGAAATACCCTGATTTTCTACTGACTAGCTGTATTACAGTAGCAATCTGCTTCTGTACTGTCTAGAAAACATCCATGATGTCTAGTAATACCATCACCATATTTCATTAGCATGGATGTCAAATGAATATTTCATTTCACTTGTAACTTGAAATGCTTACTGATCAAGCAAATATTACTCATATACAGGAAATGGCCTTATGCAGCAAGAACCATTTTAGAGGGAAGAGACCCCTAGAATAAATGTTTCCTCATAAAAACTATAGCAGCTGGAATATTATTAAACAAAGCAGTGACATGAAGGAGGTTGCTGAGTAAAAAAAAAAAAAAGTAGATATAATGGTAAATAAAAGATGGTTCCCCTAACAATGATAACAGTTGAGTTATGTATAACCTCTTTTCTTCTTTTCCCTACATGTGCACTCATACATTTACACTATTATGCACTATATTCTTAAAGTAACCGTGTGTTGTTCCTTCTCAACAGTTTATTCTATTTGACAAACAAAGATTTTTTTGAAGGTTAATGTATCTGATTCATTTAGTGCCAATGCTTTTTTCCCTTATCTTTTTGCAACACAGTTACTTGTGAATTGACATCTCCCTTATGGATAATGATTTTCTGTTCTTTGTTTAGTAATGACAATATGAAGCCATTGTAATCCTTCATTTTGCTCCACTTATATAAACTGTAATAAGAGATTAGCTTTGCTCACTCCTACGTACAGTATATGCCATGACATTGTTAATATGTGTCCTCACAGACTAATGTAATTCTGGATATGCAAAATTTTGCCCAAGAAGTCAAAAACTATCTGATATCTTGTGTATAAGAAGGAGCTATGCACAAAGAGGATATTATGTCAACACTTGACGAGGAATGTGCATTATCACCCACCTCTAAACTTTACAAAAATACTGAACGATTAGTGATCTGATCATAGAGTCTTTCACCACTATTATTGTAAGAAGGCACAGCAGATACATAAAAGGGAAGTCTCTAATTTTATTACAGAAATTAATACTCTTTAACAAAAGCTTTAGAGTTTTTATGCAACATGGTATTCACCAGAATCAAAAAATCATTTTCACATATTAAACAGGTTCCTTTGCAGACTTGACATAGTAGCACTTCAAGCACATGAAACAACCAATAACACATCTGAAATTTGTAAATGTCATAAATTAATACAAAGTTGAAGGTCCTCAGGCCCAAGTGGCTAACTTTCATAATTTTCCATGAAAGTTTCAGTAGTTTCAAAAACAATGTTCGTGCCTTTGTATCTGTTAATCATCATTGTTAAGAGCATCTGTTTAAACCGATATGATTAGAAGTTTTCAACAAACTACACACTTTTGTTTTTGTCTTCAAAAATAATAGCCTGTGTTATACTAATGTTTCCAAGTCTGAATTAACACAATAATCTAAGATATATTTGTACTTGTCTATTGTAGAAGACAGAATTTTTTTTTTGAGTTTTCTGTTCAGTGTTGCTTGTGTTATTGAGTCACCCTTCATTTTTTTACATTTTAATATGAGGTTCAGATGGCAGTCTTCTTTTATGCAGATGGTACCACTATACTGCACATTATCTCTGTCAAAGACCATGCACTTCATTGAGTATTATGGTAATGCGTCATTTATTTTTTAGGCTCAAGGTACATGTATGGAATGGAATATTAGACCTGTAGATTTAAATTTCATCAATTTCCTTTCTTTCATCATTTCCTAAAATGAAAATGTCTTTAAAATATCCATCCATCCATCCATTTTCCAACCCGCTGAATCTGAACACAGGGTCACGGGGTCTTTAAAATATGACTAACAAAATACCATGGTTTGAATTAGCTGATCCAATAAATCTATTGTGATCCAAGTGTCAGGATCTGCTTCTCATGTCTGCTTATTAATACCACGTACAACTTGACACCTAGATCCAACATATAGTCTCCTTGAATTATATATATACATTTTGTAATATAAAAATATACAGTATATATACCTTATATAATACAATACACTGTTCTTATATTTACTTCAGGACTGGAACCTATCCTGACCGCACTGACGCAAGGCAAAAACCAACCCTGGATGGGGCACTACTTCATAGTTGAGGAACAGCAAAATTAAATTTTTCAATGTTGTCTTATGGTTATTTGGCATATTTCGGAACATATTTTGTAGTCTCATCTTTTCCATAGACCTCCTGTCTCATGCTTTAAAATGACCTTCTAAATGATAAATAGAACTAAGCAGATTTGGTGAAGCACTGTGGTTAATTTGTAGTTTTCAGTCTCCAATGCCAGGTTTCATTGCACACTCCTGTGAGTGCTGTCAGCTCAATTAAAATAGGGAATAAGTGAATCTGTCGAAATACACTTAAATGAACCTCATGCTGCCCACTCATAAGCTTTAAGGCAAACCTATAATTTTCTACAACAGGCTTCCAAACTGCAATGACATAGCAAAGGTGAGACAAATAATAAGCATTCTGATTGGGTTGGTTGGGGTGCTGGTAAAACTCGAAATATATTTGTCTGTTGCTTCAGCATCATTTACTGCCATTTCAATGGCATGTTGTCATTAAAAGGTTGAATGATAAAAGCTGTTCTGAAAGTGCATATGAATCCAGTATACTATGTATTCAATTATTCACTTCTTTGCTTTGTCTTTTCAGCCTGTTGCTCTAATACTAATATTAACATAAACCAAAATACAGAAGAATGAAAGCATATATATCTGTTCGATCAATTCTGTTTTTGCAATTTGTTCTTTTCAATACATTCAATACACATAATCAGAAATTGTTTGGGGAGCATACTACTAGAAATCTTAGGTCATTAAACTGACTTCTAGTGAAATATATTGTAACATTAACTGAATATTTCTTCTATAAGGCACTAAGACGTTTATTGCATCTTGACCACAGTAAACACTAACCTTTCTGAAATAAAACAGAATAGGATTCTTGCCTTAAAAGGTGCTGAATATCTTATGGTTCCTGAAATACGTTAAACAATGTGGTAATTAGAGCTATAGTTTTAGTGACACAAGATTATGGATTGATTAGATATTTCTTATATTGTCTTAAAATACAATTCTGGACATGCATTTAGAGCAAAAGAATATTTGGTAGATGTAAAAGCTGTCTTTCATGTTCCTTTAATTTATTTTGTCCTAGAGCAGAATACAGTAGTCAAGATCCTTTAGTTATGCCACCATATTTAAATCAGACCTTCTGCAGTTGAGGTGTTATTATATTGTTTAGACAATCTAAAGTAGAAAACTATGATAACGAGGAAAAAAACACAATAAAATTAAAGTGCTGTAACAATAAACATAGCATAAGCATAGCTTTTCTTCAGGTTTAACTATTTGCCAAAATTAGTAGTACTGTAATTTCAAATAAATTTATGTTAGACCCATGTTAATTAGGTACCTGGAATATATGTATAGCATATCATTAAAATGATGCTGCTTGCATATATAATTTTAATTAGCACTAATTTGGCAACAACCTAACATTAAATATACATAAGTAGAGTATAACTCATTTGTGATCTGCCTTGACACCATAAATTTCAACACAGAAAAACAAAAATCAGAATTGCAAATATTTAAATTGTAAATTGCTTATATTAGTTTTAAAATGCTCTAACCCTAATTCAATTATAAGGCATATCAGTATCCTGATAATATTTTCCATGAACCATATGGTGTATTATTATCATCATCGTACCATGTACTGTGAAATGTATGGTTAATGTTTGCTGCCTTAACCAATATAAATAAATACACTTATTGTTAGAGAAAATAAACCTAGGGCAGGGATTCTCAAACTTTTTACAGTATGGACATAATTTCCCCCCCAAAAAAAAAATCATCTTCACCCTATGCATTAAATCCAAAAAGCATTCCAACAGAGCCATTCATTTTTTTAAAATCATTTGAATGCACAGTTTCCAGAAAAATGTCTAATATCAAAAAGAGAATGTTTGACAACCAGAAAAATGTCAGGAAACCTTGTATTTTAGATTGTATCCCTTCAATGGATTTACAAACTGGGCTCTTGTAGCACTGCATGGCTTAAGTTAAATGACCTGTCCTGCATATTATATTGTAAATGCCCCACATTTTTGTATCCTTTAGTTCTTAGCTTTACAGTTACTTCGGGTCTTCTTTTGGGCTGTCACTGCAGTGACTGCAATTGTATGTAAATTTAACTGTTATTACACCTAATTATCTCTTGAGATACTGTTGTCCACTTGCATTAAATGTCTTTCTTTCCTACACCTTTTCTTCCACAGTGTGTTCTTTTCATTGTATAAAAAATATTTTGTCACTTATGTCTTTTATTTATACTCCTAATGTTTCTACCACATTTGTTATATTTTTATTTTGAGATCTTCTCTTTTTGATTGTGTAATTGATATTCTTGTGCATTTCTTTGACCTCTTTATTGCATTGAATGGTTATTAATTACTTTCATATTTTTGTCTTTTAAAATAACTAAAAAGTCATACTGGTCCTAAATTATGTTCACACTCACAAAGACTCAGAATGGACACCACTGAGCTCATCTGCGCATCATCACTGGCATTGGGTCATTTGGCAAATTATTGACAAATTACCCAGCTAGTGCCAAACCAACCATTATTTAAGTAAAATGTTTATATGCAGCTTTGTGTCTATCAAAAATTTGCCTAACATTTGTATAATATCATTTTACAGCAGTATACACATATTAGTGTTTTCAAGCTGTAATGAACTGTAGCAGCCAAGACTGCCACAATATCCTGCTGTTTCTCCCATATCCCATAGTGTTCAAGACAGAGTGATTGTGAACTCCAAATGAGTACTATGTGAGTGTGGTTTTGAGCTGCAAGAGTGTTCCTTGGACTGGCTTGCATTTCACAGTTAATTTTATGCTTTCTTACAATGTTGACTGTATAGTCTCTGGTCTAGGCTTTCCTAAGCATGTGTTGTAAATGAATGAATTAATGTGTTCCCAGTTCTGCAGAAGTACAAATAATATTAAATTGCAAGGCTAAAGCAGACAGATATTTTAAGTGCAGGTTCTTCAAGAAATTAAATAATGCAGATCCGTTCCCCTCTCACTGCACAAGCATACTGTACATCTTGATGAATTGGTCATAAATTAAAAATTATAACAGTGGCTCTGCTTTAGAGTTACAGAACTGTAGTTTCCATTCTGCTATTGATCTGTGGTTACTCACCAGCAGACAAGCGCAGATTTCATTGCACCTTTACTTCAGTCATCAGACAGAGTACACTACATACCAACTCAACGTCAATTGTTGGGCAAGAAATAGGACTGGAATGACAGCACTGAGTTTTTCCCGAAGAAAAATTGGTGCCTGTAAACTCCTTGCTGTTATTTTGGCAGCAGGCAAGTGTTTTTGCCGCTATTCTTGATTAGGTGCATTTTGTTTTTAGCACTGAGCTTATGTATTTATGTGTGTTCCTGTCTCTCTGAATGCATACTTGTATTTTTTGAATTGCTTTACTTTCCACTGTGGTCCAGTGCTTACACTCTGTCTTATTAATTTAAGAACAGTTTACAAATTAAGACATGAGCAACATCACACAGTCCTGTCTCCAGGTTGCCTTTTTTATTCCATACCAGTTTTATGCATATTTCTTTCTTGTTTTCCTTTACACAATATCTAGATAAGAACTCACATTCACCATCAAGAGTGACTGAGAAACAGCTTATTTTCTTAAGTTGCACTTTAGTGCCAAATTGTAGGAGTTCACTTTTGTTGCAATTTAATTTTAAAGAGTTCTGGTCCATCCCCCCAATCTACCTACCACCTTTCTCCCGCTTTGACCAGGATTAAGGGTACTTCAGTATGGCCTAATGCCCTTGTCATTACTGGTTGAGTTAACAATTCAGGCACAAAGAGACCTCTGTAAAGTGTCTTTCTTACTATTCCACCATCAGGTATACATGCATACCTTATGTATATTTTTATGATGGTGTGTTCATCATTATGTTTGTATTTTGTTTAGTTTTTGCACGTAAATGTATTTCTAATTTTTCTTAACTGTATTTACAAAACTGTAATTTATTTCAGTCATGTGAATAGCTTACAAAATAAAGTTTAAATTTGTATGTTGAAAAATATAAAATTTCTGTCCCATTAAACCTGAATAAAATTCTAAAGAGTCAGCCCTATTTTGCATTTATCTGTGATGAACACAGTTAACTGTAGTTCATACAGACATCAGTCTCAGACTGCTACCAAAAAGTGCTATATTTTGTAAAACAAAAAGACGTGTTTAGCTTTTAATAAATACCTGGAAACTTAGTTTATAAACTTTTTTATTTACCAGTTGGACCATGTTTATCAATACTGTAATAAAAGTAAGCAAAGAAGTTAAGGGAAAAATTGTGCAAGACTTAGAATCATGAAAAGTGTTGCTCACTGTAGTTTTAGAGTCGGCCTGGGCAGTAAATTGCCTTTTTATTGATATCAATATGTTTTCAAAAAAGGTACAGGACTAAACAATACCGTTAATATCAGGCTACTTTTATTATGTGTTAAAGTGTTGTGGTGGATTGCTGGCATTTTACTCCGGCCCTCACCCCCAGGCCGCCAGGAGGAGCTCTCCTGACAGCATGATCATGCCCCAAGTTCCAGCAGGGCCTCATGGACTATGTAGTGTTTATACACAGCCCTGCTGGATACCTGGGGGGCTAGCGGGCTCTTATGTGCCCTATAACCCGGGAGTGCGTCATCATCACGTGACAGGAAGGAACGACGTGCTCCCGGGCTGAAAAGGACTGTTTACCCTGACCTGGAGGGAATAAGGACTTGTGGGTTTGGCCAGGAACCACTTCCGGGTCAGGGGATATAAAAGGACTATGGGAAAGCCCAGACACTGAGCTGAGCTGGGAGGTAGGAGGGCGAAGTGTCTGGGCGAGGAGGATTGTATTGTGAGAGAGAATTGTGTATATGAGTAGTGTGGTGTGGAGAGTGCTTTGTGCACGTGACAACAAAATAAATAGTTGTTATACTTTTACCTGGTGTTTAGAGTGGTACTTGAGGGTTCAAGAGGTGGACAAAGCCTCGATCTGTTACAGTGTATAATTTGTTTCTGTAGAACAGACTCTGTAAAGTCATGCCAGTGTTAGCATCACTCCTGCAATCTCATTCTGTGTGCAAACCCCGCCTCCTCTAGCTCACAACTTCCTGCATTGAAATATGAAGGGACCCACAAAACAGCTAAAGATGATTTGGTTTGTATAAAGAAAAACAATGGTTCAGTTATTTGAAGTTGTTTTGGATTTAAAAGATTGGATGAGCCGCAGAACCATGTGTTTTGCAGAGAATGTTGTAATCATCATTTACAACAGCAACATAAACTACAGTATGAAGAGTGTGTTAAACTTTGTTCTGCTGCTATCACATCCCTTCTGCCTCAAGTTTCTGTTCTGAAATTAAACACAGTGCAAGCTTTGTTTACACAGGGTGTACCTTATGATAAGAAAAGTGCCCATTGGTGCAATATAACTGAGATGGTGACCTAACACATTGCCAAAGATATGGTTCCTGTTTCAACTGTGGAACAAGCCGGCTTTAAAAAGCTACTTAAAAACCATTTACCCAAGATACGAGTTGCCCGGTTGTAACTTCTTTGCAAAAGAAGCATTGCCAAAAATGTACACTGAACTCCGGAAGAATCTTACTGTTTGGCTTGCAAAAGTTATACATTTCTTGCTAACAACTGATGTGTGGTCCAGTAGAACATGTGAGCCATATATGAGTTTAACAGGACATTTCATTGAAAAATGGGAGATGAAATGTTCATGTCTACCGACTAGCTATTTTTCCCAAGATCACACTGGAGAGCTTATAGCTGAAGCCCTTCAGGATGCCCTTATAAACAGTAAGATCAACGAAAAAGGACTACAACAATGGGAGCAACACCATCAAAGCGGTGCAACTGATGAAGTGGCAAAGGATGCAGTACCTAGGTCACCGACTTCATCTTGCCATTGGTGAGTGCAATATTAATGGAATTTGCTAAATAACAGTTTTATTTACAATAGGTAAAAAAAAGCACTAAAAATATAAATGTTATTTTTTATTTTATAAATTTTGAGCAAATTGTCTGCTTTATGTTAAGTGATGTCAGTTAAATGCATTATTGAATTTCTTCTTAAGTGATTGATACCTTTTTATATGCATTAAGTAAAATAAAGAATTAATAAAAAAAATTACAATTTTGTATGGCAGGACATGGCTTGGATGGTGACTGCACTAACGGGCTATTTCTTTGTGTAAGGCAATTGTCAGCAGCTTCTATTATAGCTGGAGGAAAAGAAGAGAGCTGGGTGAAGTCCAGATTCAGCTTGGTTTGCCCGCTCACCAGCTAATCACAGAGAAGACTACATGTTAGGAAGCAAGGCAACAAATAACTGAGAGGGTCTTGGAGCAGCAGGGGGTACTCACAAAATTTCTGTCCTCTGACAAAAAATCCAGGCATCTTGTCAATACATGGCAGGGCATAGTGGTCCTGGAGATAGCCCAGAAGGCTCTGAAACCCCTTCAGGACTTCACAGATGCTTTGTCTGGTGTGGACTATGTGACTCTTGTATAACCAAGCCACTAATGGCCATAATGGTCATGGCCTCACTTGTGTATCCAAGATGTAGAGCCAAATATATAGCAAGTGAAAAGAGTGATGCATTGAAGCACAAAGTTGTCTTGGAAGCGGGGTACAGTTACAGGGTACAGTTCTACAAGCCATCTAAAGTCAGAACTTTGTATCTGCATGGGATTGGTTCCAGGAACACCTGTTGATACCAAAATATGCAGGTGTTCCAGTCCCTTATGTAACATAATGTAATATTGGCATATAATCTGCATACGTCCTTCTGTATACTTTAAATCATATCTATATTACTTATAATACCTAATACAATGTAAATGCTGAGTAAATTGTTATTATACTGTATTGTTTAGGGAAAAATGACTTTGGCATGGGCCATGCCAGTGTTGAAAAAATCTGAAATTTTAATTTTCTGTAGAGAGAAAGCACTTTATGCTTCCTCTTAGCCTTTAAGGTATTGCTTTGACTACTTAATTGCTTTCTAGAAGCCATTTTTTCACAGAAACAGAGTGTGCACAATGTGATGCCAAGAGTGTCACAGTGCCTTACATTTAGAATTGCCAACGGAGTGCCTTTTGTAGAAATGTGAGGCAGTGCTTGCTACTGTGCATGCGTGTGTCACTGTTGATAATAATGGTTTCATCAGTTGAAACTTTAGTATTTAATTTAGAGTGTACTTATAACCTAGAGGTAGTTGAGTGTGTAGAACGCCATTTCCAGCCTGCACAGCTTTTTGTACGTGTGTGTGTAGATAACCACACTTAGGTGTAAAGCCAGTGCCGTGGCCAAGTGTTTGATGATGAATTGACTTGATTTGATTGGCTTGGAGAGGAGCAATGGATTAAAGAAGTCTGATTTCAATTTAACTTTTTGGTCAGTGTTTGTTTAGTCTTCATTGTTTGATTGTCTTTATTTTCTAGAATGCATTTATGCCTTCTGTGTTTTGTTTAAGAGCTGCAGTACTGCAGGAGGTGTTATGATGGAATCTGTTTCTCACCTCGGTGATTGGTAGTGCTCAGAATCCGAAGTAGGGTAGGCGAGTGAGAAAGAGCTTTCCTTTTATAAAGGTAAAAATTACAGGAAAGCATGGCCAATCGATCTACAGAGTAGAGCATGGGGGCTTTGCATGAGCAGAGTTAGCCAGCTAAAGAGCAGTGTAAAGGCTCAGCAGTTGGCAGCCATATAGAAGCTGTAAGTTTATTACTATGAGCCATTTTATTCAACTCCTATGGCAGGAGGCTGCAGAAGGGTATGCCTACAGATCACTTCATTCATGTGGATTCAACTTACTGCTCAGCGAATGGAAAATTCAAGTTTTGCTTTTAGCACTTTCTGGATTTTGATGATCTGTTTTACTACTATCATAAATCTTCCTGATTTAAAAGATGATTTATTTCAAGGACCACAATAACAGAAGAAGACACATGAGTAGCATAGGAGGTGCTTTGTGGAGATTTAACATTCTTGGTGTTAACCCTGAACGTGTCTCAGGCTTGGAATTGTATGCAATGCAATTACAGTTAACCACGAGTCACACTTAGGGTTAAGTGTAATTATCTGCTTTCCATTTTTTGTGTGAAAAATATCATGCAGCAAAGAATCATGAATATCTCTTAAGTGTTTTGCCACTCTAATGTAACTCATCAATATTCATGTGTGAGATGGAGCCTCCAATGGCAAATGAAAAGCCGCAAAGGCAGTTGTAGACAGAACTGAAACTGAACCTTTGCTCGAAACAAGTGATAGTGATGACGATGTGAATTGCTCATCAGACATTAACACAGAAATTGAAAGTGATGCATGATATGGAACTGTTCGGCCAAACTGTGGAGAATTCAGTTGAGTGGCACTTCAATGTGGTGTGACTGTAGCTATGTGACAAGGCAAAATAATTTAAAAAAATTAATTGCAATTAAATGCAAGGAAAGCAAGACGTTCGCCCCCTAAGCACTGTTCACAATGCAGGAACTATGAATGCTTGTGTTAGGGGAAAATGTGGAATCTATTAAGCTTTATGTCATGGCAGCCTGTAATGACACAAGGGTTGCATTGATCGTGTGGATCAGGCATTGACATTCTACCCTCTTGTGTGCAAGCAACATAAAAAATATTATAAGAAAAGTGTGCAAGGAAACAAGCTTCTTTTGTCCCAATTGCAGCATTAGGTTATCACACAAATTATGTGTACTAAATCTACATCAGTACAGGAGTGGACGCTTGACAAACCTTTTATACCATTTTTATGTTGATGTTTTGTTATTTACTTGTTTCTGTTACATAATAAAATTTTTTCTACAGTAGTTGAAAAAAAGGCATCATTTTTGGCTCATTTTTCCTGGGGTAAGCATAACATTAAGGAGACTATAACAGTGTGATCTACAAAGAAGCAAAATTCATTTTAGGAAGGCAGTGGTAAAAGTGCAAGAAATCAATAAGTAATAATTTTTCGGGTGAAGAACAGACTGAAGGAGGAAAGTAAGTTCAGGGTCACACAGCAGATTGTAAAAGACAGACTGGATATAGGAGTTGTGAATTGCTTGAAAATGATCTCAAACTCCACCGGTGATGGTAACTAACTCAATAATACTTTGAACAAGTACATGAAGAAGTTGCTATATGCAATAAATAAATAGTAATGATTGTGTGAAAATTGGAAGAATATTTCTGTAGGCTCTCTTAAAGAGATGACTGTAGTGTAAATAAATGATGACTCAAGGTAATGCAGTGGACCTACCTTGAGTGTTGTCCAAAATGTTGAAGCTGGCTGAAGATCTTCAAGAGCCACCCTTCTCATTCTAGTGATGTAACGAAATGGTGTTAGATAAAGTGTCAATTTTACAAGCTTTTGGAGCAGGAAGTGTTTTAGAGAAAAGAATGAAAATTTGGTGAAATGTACTCCATGCCAAAGGAAATAACAAAGAATGTGATTTTGTAATGAGGCAAATGCGTAAAAAGCAAAGTACAAAGGAAAAGAAGGTCCATTTATACATTTACAGTTTTGGAAAGTATGTAACAGAGTCCTACAAGGGAGAAGTTAATGATGTGTTATTCAAGTTGTTGGTAATTATTGTCTGTGATTTTAAAATTGAAAGATTTAAAGTTTCATTTATAAATTGGGAAATGGCTATTATTATTTTACTGCAATCTGAAAAGGAAGTCCAATTTTACATTGATTTAACATGATGTCACACAGTCATTCACCGGATGTAATAATCCTACTGTAGGATTAGATATTCAACACAGATGAAGATTTTAAACTTGTTGGTTTTATTTTATTACTTTCATTTAAATATAAGTTTGTTAATGGGACAAAAAATTGCTATCAAGTTAATTTCACCTTCTGATTTAACAATGTTCAGACCATCAAGAAAAGTTGATTTTCGCATGGTTTCTACATGTGTGTCCGTAGAACATAAAAATTTAATTTCATGTCTTAAAATTACAATTTGCCTCAGAAATTATGTGTTTTTTAAGATGTGTATAGCTCCTGGATGACTACACTCAAGAAAACATTTTAGAACAAGCAATTTCCGGGATGTCTTCCCTGACTACCAACACCTATGTACACTGACTTTGGGGGGGGGAAAATTACCTATCTTCTTCAAACAAGTTGTACCGTGTTTGTGTTGTTACAGGGTCAAGATCAACTATTTTTGGTCCAGCACTTATCCCCATGTTCTTCAAAAACAGGTTGATTTGTGTCCAATGTTAACTGCCATAAAAATTGTTTAATTTAACTGGGATGTGTATGCACTTAGGAAAATGTAATTATGGGACCAATTGAATTGCAAAAATTTTGCATGAGTAGTTTTTGATAAACAATGTATTTAAAAAAAAATATATTGTACTGGGGAAAACACATGCACACAGTCAAACATTCAAGGAAATGTTTAGTGAAGATAGCTAAAAGATTGTTTGCCATAGCAGAGCATATGCTTGATAATGAAGAAAGAAATGAACACACATCAGCACCCCCTACACACCACAACAGATCTGCAAAGGTTGACATGAACAGAGGCATTAAGATACTCCGTACCAATCTGTCTATATGTACAGCATGTTTACATCATTTGACCCAAATTATTAATCAAATTAAATATTATTGAAGTTACTTATTTGACTTAATTTCCTGTTTGTTTTACTGTACATTTATTTGGGTATATAATAAATAATTTATGTTAATGAACCTGATTCTGTATTATTGTGCAGAACAATCGGATATATTGTATTGTAAAATCTGTTGAGTGATTTCATGTAGTATCACTAAAGTGTAATTTACATGGAAGTATTGATTTACATTTGCTTAACTGGTTGCCTTCACCGGGAAAGTAATATTTGCAGTTAAGTAGCTTGCCATTTCAAAGTAAGTTTTTCATCCATCTCTTCATTTTCTATCCCTTTCAATCCAAATCATAGCAGCAACAATCTATCAAAGGACAAACACCTGCATTCAGTCATGCCTGAGCAGTTTAGAGTCGCCAGTTAACCTAACACACACACAAGTCTGTTGGATGTGGGAATAAAATTTGAAGTTCCTGGAGAAAAACCCAGCCATGACTCCAGATCTTCATATTCACACAGGGCCACTTTGGAATTGCCAATTACCCTAATCTTCTCCTCTTTGGAGATGTTGGAGTAAAACCCAGGTGTGAGAATGTACAAAATATACACAGACAACAACCAGTCCAGAGATTCAAAACCAAGGTGCTGGATCATTGGACCTAGGGTTATACATTTAGTGTAATAAATACTATAAATAGATAATTAAAAACAGTTCAGTTATGGTTCTGATCTGTTGTCATTTTTGTGTTTTTTTAGTCGTCTTCCCTAATCTATTTTGCTTTTGTGTCTAAATGTGTTTATTTTAAGTTTAGTAACTACACAGAATACTAGTTTAAAAAGTGTAAACACATACAAGCACATGCACCACACACACACATAAAGACACACACACACACATGCATTTTACTTGGACTCCTTTTCAGGGTAAATTTCAAAGGTGGCCCCTTTAGATGCTTGACTATTTTGCCTGTTTGCTCTGATTTTGCATGCAGGAGAAATCCAGGGGCCTTTCTTCTCATTGTGTGCACATAGCATTAATGGATTTGCTTTGCCTCTATTGCCTCATTACTCGCTTCGGCTTTCAAGTATGGACGTCTTTCAGTGTATGCAAATAAGGCAGAATCATCTACCTGAGAGTTAATATTCTCTGCTTTAATGTGTATTGTAAATCGAATGTTTGTATTTAGAATATAACATCCTGTTCTTTTTTGATAGGCAAAAAGCTAAGCGGACCCAGCAGCTGTTTGATGTTGGCTTCAAGTGTTATTAATTTCATATTCTATTATTCTTTTCTCTGTAGCACAAGTGAAGCTGATGTGGAGGCTGTCATGGATAAGCTGTTTGATGAGCTGGCTCAGAAACAAAATGATAGTACGTAAGTTAATTTCTCTTGAAAGAGAATACATTTAGAACACAATACCCAATCTGTACTGACCAATTAATAAGTTCCATTGGTGTACATGGGTTGATGCCGCATACTCAAGTGTCTGTCATTGTATCAGTATTTTGTCTAATTTATGTGTTGAATCATGTGCTATTATTCAACAAGCTATGCGTTTCCTAGCTCCAAGAGATGATTTTTTTTTTTTAAATAGTAATTACCCGGACAAGACACAGTCTTTGTTCATGTTCCCATAGTAACTCGGCCAAGGATTCTGAAAGTGCAAGGCAGGAGGCTAAAGTTGAACAAGGCTTGCGGAACCATTGCAGATTGCACGTTTCAGGAACTGTGTGAAAGAGTGAGTACATACCACCAGTTGTGCGTACCTCACAAGTGTTCTCTTCTTTGCCGGCACTAGCTGTTTATCTCTTGAACCACTTAACTTTTCTGTTTGTTTGCAGTACTCCTGCTGCTAAAAGCTGCATAGGATCTCATCAAGAGGGGAGTTGTTTTTAATGATAAAACTATTTTTTTTTAATTGATGTTGATATTAAACTGGCTATTAGGTCATTTTTGCTCATGCCACTGTAGATTTTAAATGAAATTAGATAAAATTTCAAAGTTACAGGTTTGTATTGAGAAATCCATCATGGTTTAAACAAATGCAGTGAGCTGTTTAGCTTTTTCACTGACAAACTAGGGACTGTTTAAAAACTTGTTTGTGGCTAAGTGATTGTGATTGTTGGATTTTCACTAAATTACTTTGCTGGTTACTATTTTGACATAGAATAAGTAGAATAATATGATCAATATGGCTATTATAATTGCCTTTTATCAGTTTATTTTAATTTGGTTATAAATGTATTTTACTTGGTCTTTTGTCATTGTTTTGTTTGGCACAGAAATTCTGCTTTGGTTTTTGTTTATTTTTCTATCCACATATTTCTTCCAGTTGTTCTCTCTTTTAATACTAGGTGTCTCTGGTTAGTAAAAATCCTTATATTCTTCGTACTAATAATGAGAACACCGAAGGTTGTTTTTGTGCTTGTTGCTAAAATATAAGCATTAGTTTATAAGTCCATTTGTTCAAAATTTGTTATATATTTAGTTCAACAATTAAAAACAAAATCAAAGACAAGCAGTAAAATTGTCATAACTACTACCAAGTAATAAGTAAAATTGCAAGTCATGCAGTTTGTAATTTAAGAAATAAACTATTTGCTTTAATTACAGATATACTGATGTCATTGCTGTGGTATATGCTGCCCCAGGCTTAGATTTTGCAGTATTCATTTCTAACTCTGATGTTTCATCTACAGTTGAATTTCTAGGGTCAGCAACTACCTCTGGCTGCACATTTCAAAGGGAGCCTAAAATGCGAAGCGAATTAAGAGAATTAGCAAACATTATGCATTATGATTATGCAGTGATACTTAGGTGTTCACTGGTGACACACGCTCCCCGTTGCTTTGGCCCTTTACCCACTCACACATGCTGCTCAGCCCTACCTCACTCCATTCATCTGGGGTCTGAAGCAACCAATATGCCACAAGATTCCTTGGCCCTCTGTGATCCAAAACAAGCCCAGCGTCCAAATCGGAGACTCGTCGGTGGCCTTGCATTCAAGCTGATGGACTCCAGCAGCGGGAAAACATAGTGCTCTCAAAATTCAATGTCTGTGCCCCCCACCCCCACCTACTACTCATGGGCTGCTTTACAGATTTGGATCTTGAGGTCACTTCAATATTTTTTATAAATTCTTTCTCATCTTTTCGTGTACTTATCTTCTTTTTCAATTATCCATGCATTTTCCAAGTCCACATTTCCTGTACATGATGATTTACTTATGGTATTATATTTTTGCAGAGCCTCTATAAGTAAGTGTTATACAATTTTTCAATGCTCCTCTCTTTCAGAAATTACACAGTATTACTCAGGAAAAGAAATAATTTTTATAATCATCCACCTAGCGCCTTGCTTGTCTTTCCTATTGGGGATTTACCTCAATCCACATTTCAGACACCAACCATTGTTTATTATTCTACTCTCTCTCTCTCTCTCTCTCTGTTTATCTTTCATTTTCCCCAAAGGTTGCATACACTCCAGTGATCTTTTATTCTAACTTACCTCTTGACTCTAAGCTCAACCTCCTTAATGAGGAGAGTGACCTTTTTGACCATCCTTTGTAAGCAATGACTAAGGTCAGATGTCCTCAAGAACCATTAATAATAAAATATATTTATTTCTTTGTAGTAGACACCTGATAAACACTACATGTTATGAAAAATGAAAGATACTTACCTTGTGCTGTTTGTAGTGATTTCCAAGAAAAATCATTAATCTCATATTTTAATGGAGAACGGAGATAACAAAATATCTGAGACAACAGACCACAATGGGTACTAACACTGAACAAAATTAAACAATATCAAAACATCTATGCAAAAAAAACCTTGGGTTCCTTGTATAGCATAATCCACTTTTTATGTATCCAGTGCACTCCAACTGTGTATTTTGGCAAAAATATTGTTATAAAACATATTGTGGATAATTTGCTTGTACAAAACGGGAGTGTGTTAAAACTGAATCAAACTTTTAAATTGAAAACACACTTCTCTCCTCATTTGATATTTGTTAAAGAACAAATGTAATACTTTCTAGATTTTTTTGGCAGTTTGTAAAACTACAGGGATGAATTGATCATCTCTTAGTTGAAACATCCCAGATATGCACAAATGTAAGGCATATTTTCCATCTGATAATGTGTTCACACACCTTTCCTAGACTATAAATCTATGGTTTCAAAATTCTCAGATCATGCCTTGCAATGTGGTAGCAGCATGAATGAGCAACTAGTTGGGTCTTCAGTTCAAAAGCTTGTTCATGATTCTGTGTGCTGAACTTTCATTTGCAAGGGTAGTTTCTGGAAATAGTTTATTTAACAGTAATTTTGCAAACATACACATGTTTGGGATGTATCAGAAAGTGCCTGGATGCTTGATAGTAGATCATGTTACCCAAGTAACTTTAGGTTTTTTATGGAGTTTCAGGAATTTTGTTTTCTCCATTCTTCCTAATAAACATGGAATTAAATGTTTTTTGTGCATAACTAAAAACAACATGAAGCTTTATTGTCAGGTAACATACAAGCTGGGAATTTCTGTTGGTGTATCATCTATAGATATTGAGTGAATCCAATTAGCAGCACAATATACAACACTATCTCAACGTTATATTCAGCAGTCGTGAATGATAATATAGTGCATTCCACAAAACCTCAAATATATATATAAAGTGGGTTTAGGTACGTTTTTGCTAGGTTAATTGTTGGCTATGAAAAAATGATTGGGTAAATGAACCATTCACATACTCTAATTATGAAAACTGACTGTCTCCCTGACTGAAACCTTTTCTTTCCCTGATTGATTCTTTTGGGTTTCTCCAAATTGTGCAAGGTCCAGCACACTCCTACCCATAACATTCAGAATATGATTATCTGTCATCTGTCATCTTTCCTTTGATTTGATTGTTCCTTTACCAGAAAATGCTCAATTTAGAACCAAAATTATAATATATTTAAATAATTAAAGCATTCTTTGATTTATTAAAATAGTAAGTACCTCTACCAGTAGTTAGAAACTAGATACATAAATAAACCATCAAACAGTACTAGGGATGGGTATCATTAGGATTTTATTGATACTGATACTGCTTATCGATACTAATACTTATTGATATTCTTATCGATACTACTCTCCATAATGTGGTTCAAAAAATAAAGACATGGCATGATGTGAAAAGATTCAACACAGTGCTTATGGCTTCTTTTGACTCATTGGAAAGCTCACTAATGATGTTTCTCTTCTCAGACTCATACCCAGCAGAAATTAGGGTGTTAGATAATGTGTCTCTTGAAGGGGGGTGGAAACTGGTTTAAGGGCTGTTGTCATCTCCCTACAGTTGAAAAAAATTAAAACTTTTTTACAACTGAGATAACTAATTTTGTTTGTTTTTTTTTTTGCATTGTTTATTATGGTTGTAAATTTACTTATCCCTGGTTGTCCAGACAGCTCAGTTCAAACTTAAGGTAACTACCTAGCCGTTTGTGATTTATGCAATGCCAGTGGTTCCAAAACTTGGTCCTGGGGAGCCCCTGTGGCTGCAGGATTTTGTTCCAACCAGATTCACAATAAGTGATAATAATTGAAAATAACTGATCTCATTTAGTTGGCTGGTCTTTTTTTTTCTTTTCTCTTATTCTGCATTCAGAAAAGCACAGCAGAATTATTTTTACATTACAGACATTTAGAAATATTTCTAATTTTTGCTATAGCTTAACTCTTTTTTTTGTTGTTTTCCTATTATTTTTCTTATATTCTGAGTAGTTTGCTCCCTTCATTGTATCCTAATAGTGACAATTAAAAAAGCAAAGCAGACACTCAGAGTCTACAACTGCTTTAGTTTCAGACCCACTAATTAGTCAATAATGGAAAGGCAGAATGGATATCAGGATGAACATAAAAAGTAAAAAACTTAACTTATAACTTATCCACTTATTTTTTTTTTAAATGTATTAATATACTTACTTTTGTAATTTCTTCATTGACCCCAAAACACAGAAACTGGGAAACTGAGTATGTTTCAACAACTGCTTTCTTAAAGCAGTAAAACACGCTGCACTGCTTTACGTTTGTATAATGTTGTACTTATAAGTGTTTCATGAGGTTACTAGTGTTACCTCCATTACATGCAATTACCTTTTTACATATATTGCATTTAGCTGCATTATCATTAGAGTTATTAAAGTGAGCCCACATTTTTGAATGCTTTACCCGCTCTGTCATGATGACTGGAGAGCATAGAATCTAAACATGCTGCTATGCAACTAAAACTTAATCACCTGACGCCTGTAGTGTCGTCATCATTAAGGAACAGTTAGGAATTTAAAAACGCCTCTCATATTAGAATGTATTAATGTTACAAAAATACTGATAGCGGCACCATTTTTCCAGGACTTTATTGATATTTTGGTACCAACCAGTCCGGAACTGGTACCAATTTAATACCGGTTTTCAATACCCATCCCTAAACAATACTAATAATGTGAAAGGGGCATTACATAATGCTTCTCCTTCCAAAATGTAATGTTAGTGGAAATCAACAAAGTTGATAGACTGAATGTATCAAAATTTACATGGACTAAGCGTATCAAAGTCTTTTATCGTTTTCTTTTTCTATACAGTTTGCTCCCTTTACTGTATCCAAATGATGAAGACTAGCAAGAAACGTCTTTAACAAGTTAGTGGTCAAATGAATATGGCAGGGAAATAATCACTCCCCACTAACATTTATTGCCATCAGCATTTAAATACAATTAAAGGAGAAAACTCAATATGAGTTTTTTTGAAAATTTTGGAAAAAAAATACAGATAATTTAGAATTTCTTTGAATTAGAGAATAAAGGAAAATAAAAATGAACAGCTCACTAAATGATGAGATCAGTTAAAAGTAAGAATGATGCACTGATTGGTAAACTGGTTAGGGAAAGACCTGCAACAACAGGGGTACCCCCGGACTAAAGTTAGGAACCACTGATATAATGTTTATAGACAATACTTCACACAATGACAATGAGTATATTTTATTTGGGGGTGACATCTGTTTATTATATGATGCTATACTTCCTGTCATAACAAAGCTCAAAAATGGATGCAGGCCTCAAAAAACAACCAAAAGCCAGACTTGCTCTCTTCTTAGGTCTAAGCCCACTGAGCAGGCCTCACCTGAGGCAGCCTTTGGGACCAAAAAATGGGTCTTAGACTTTTAAATATAAAAAAGTCTGAAATTGCCCAGAAAGGAGAAGAGGGAAATATATAAACCTTTTATCCAAGACAAACACAAAGTTCCCTTTTATTTGAATTTTATTAAGAATTCAAAAAGCACAAAAATTAAGGCAAGAATAAAAAGTAAAACCTAAAATTGAACTAATCCAAGAATCACTAATCCATAAAACAGTACCTTAAACCAGAGCCAAGGGTCAAAATTAGAGAATCTAAGAATCAAAAATCAAATAAAAAAAGCAGAAATCAAAGTCAAGAACACAATGCAGAAGCTTTAGTTTATATAATGCTATGGCTAGTACACCAGCTGCAAAGCTAGGTAGCCTTTTTAGGCTCCACATACATTAGACATGGCAAAGAAGAAAGAAAATTAATACAATCTTAACATAATACAACATTGAAAATAATAAATTAATATCACCATGTTAACCAAATAGTATACAATCAGATAAATGACAGAAAAAAACACTTTAGCGTGGAAAGAACGCTGACTAAACTTTGATAATGAAAATGTAATTGTAAAGGCCTATTCCTAGTGATATCTTAGACCTATCTAAATGAACACTGTTTTGAACATGCACAGATTTATTTTTAATTTTAAGTAATGTTTTCAGTTTTAATTATCTTCCCACCCAAGCTGATCTATCTGATCAAATATGGCCTGCATATTATGTCCTGTTTGGAATGCTTTTCCTGGCCTGTCATGGCCAGACTGTTAGTGTATTTTAAAAGGTGTTAACAGGAGATATTATGGAGATTTTATAGGGATACCTGTCCTGCAGTAGCTCTTCCATCCATTTATCTGCTTTTGGATTAGATTTATTCCAAAGACTAATGCTGAACACTTACTCATTCTGGTCAATTAATAGCTACCATCTAATCCAACATGCATATCTTGGTATGTGGGAGGAAACCCTAGATACATGGGAGAATGCACAGACCCCTTAGTACCTATTGCATGTTTTTATGTTGCTGTTTTATTTTCACTATTTTTACAGTTTATTTTTAAAGACTAAATATTATTGAAGCTACTATCTCCTATTTCCAAAAAGATCTTATCAGAAATTCAGTACACACTGAACATTATTGTGTGAAAGATCAATATCAGAAAAAAATGTACCATAGCTTCACAGGTGGCCAGTGGAATTACAGAATTTAAATGTATAAAAAAGAAACACGTCAAAATGAACTTTCAGAGTTACATCATATTTAAACAAGCATGCTGATAGTTGCTGGTTGAGTTCATTCATTTCTGTTGAATATTATTTTAAAATAAATATTTTATAATGCCTTATCTCTTGGGTAACAGTCACCTTATTCAGTTAAAACCTAACACAAATAAGATCCTTTCTTCTTGCTGAGAAACACATGAACTTTATATTCAAGAAGTGCGTGCCTTAAGAGGTTCAATAGTTTATATACAATATTAAGTGGACCTCGAAAGTCTATAAACCTTTACTTAAATTTTAGTTGATCTAAAGCTTGACGTCAAGATCATATATATTTAAGCTTTTTCACAGTAGGTAATATTTTGTAATAAAACAATATCAGTACAATTACATGAAACTTCAGTGGATAATTTTTAGAGAAAGTATTTCATATTTGAAACATTTCAAAATCTTACTAAATAAGTGTAGACACCCTTTACCTAATACTTTGTGGAAGTATCATTGTGTTGGTAAGTCTGATTGAACTGGTCACCCAACATCAGCTGGATTTTGTAATTTTTTTTATTCTTAGTTGCAAGCTTTCAAAAAAGGATACGTAGACTTTGTTGAATTATGATATGTGTGTGTAGGAAAACATTCTAAGATAATCCCATATATTGGCCACAATTTCAGCATGTTCTTCAAATGGACCCAATCACATTGTGTTAAATACTGACCATTGCAAAGGCATGGGTGAACCAGTATATTACCTGAAGTAATTCTTGTAGACTCTCTAGGAATGTTAAATTCTCTTGGCACAGTTAAAAAAAAAACATTTACAGGTATTGTTTATACATTACCTGAATGACATCAGACATTTTAAAGAATCTGGGCTCATACCTGATGCCAATATCTAGTAGTTGCATAACTTAATAAAGGAGCAGTGCCACTGTATCCTTGATTCTTAGTGAATATAAACAAAAAGCTATTTCATAACTTTAAGCTGTCAATGTTTGTTGACAGACTAAAAATGTTGCATACTTAGTAAATCCATAAAGTGCACTTCATAGCAGGGTATATACAGTAATTTATATGTGTAATATAAAATAAACGTTTTTAGTTCCTGATTTCTCTATGAGATGGCAGGTCTTTCTCTAGTCTTGCAAGGCCAGATGTAATTCTCAAAAGTGAATACATGTCCAGGGACAATCCATTAAAGAATGTGTAGTGAATAGTGGCAAAATCTTGTGCTGCAAAGGCTACACCCATCCCCAATTTCTCCATTCTGTGCATTTTAAACCGAGCAAAAGATTCAGGAGCACAGTAGCAAAACATAACTGAAGTTTAATAATTAATTTGCACTTTGTATTCAGCACTGCAACAGTAGTGACAGGCACACACACAAACATAGACCACTGCAGCTACAGGGCTCCACACGTTTGAGAACTTCCCCTGTCTGCTACTGCATCTTTTTGTCATTTTAACTATTGCATCACTATATGACATAACAGCAAATAGAGTTTAGATAAGCATTCTGGTCTATGTATATACTAGATGTTAAAACACTGCAGCTATATTCAGGCATAGTATGTTTGGATTTCCAATTAGAAAATAATATTAATTTCCATTAGTCATTTGTTTAGACATGTAGTCTGAAGGTGGATGTTGTACATCCTCATTTGTGAATCTACTGGTGGTGTTAGGCAGATTTGTTGATTTTGGTTGTTTTGAGTACTGAAATCTACATCTCTTATGGCTTTTTTATATCAGCTCTCTTAACAGCAGTCAGTTTGACAAGGTGTGACACACCATTTATTTCAAATGTATATTTTGAAGGTCGTATTTTCTCAGATATAGCTGCCAGTTCTTTTAAGCTAACATCGGCTCCTACACAATTGCCATAATGCTGAACAATACTACACCTGCAGCAGCATATAATTCATGTTTAGCATTTGACTGCATCAAAGGATGAATGGTAATGTATAATCTGATGCAAAAGTAAGGTTTTTGCTTTGTATCAGATTATGTTTATATTTTAAAACAGGTTACGTCTATTTTTAAAATGTACAATGTGATCTCTGCATACGCGACACACAAGTTTATGTATAATAGAGTTTTTTAGGAGACTTTTCAACTGTAGATGGTTCATTGTAAACAGAAGCTTGCTGTCTGTCTGTACAGGTTAACAAGTGTACCTCTGATCTTTGGAGTTCAAAATCACCACCCCTAATTTGAGCGACGCCTTCATGAGGCATTGGATCAGTATAGAAATGTGACACTTGGTGAACTGTCTAATTGTTCCCATCCAGTTTTAAGCAAAATTCTCTCATTGTTGTTTCCAGATGTATGTTATACATATAGCTTCAGCGAGGTTATTCCTCATCTAATTTAACAAAGTGTTTTGCCAGTTTTTTACTATGTATATTTAATCACTTTAGGTGATTTCATGGTTGTAAATGCAGTCATGCACCGATTTATGGCCAACTGAGTTGAGGTCATTCGTACTTATGGCCGAGAGCCATAGGAGAACAATAGGATAATAATGTTCTAAAAATTGGCAAAACCAGCTGCTACAGGCTGCAAAGGCCATATGCCTTTTTATCATGTTCTTGTCGCAGTGCTGCCAGCAATAATTTGATACACTCTGTATAGCAGCAGTGAGAGAAGTGGTGGTGGAGCTGCAGAGGTAGCAGCCTCAGTTGTTCTCCTTCCAATAAGTACAAAAAATATATATATATATATATATATATATACAGTGCATCTGGAAAGTATTCACAACGCATCACTTTTTCCACATTTTCTTATGTTACAGCTTTATTCCAAAATAGATTAAATTCATTTTTTTTCCTCAGAATTCTACACACAACACCCCATAATCACAACATGAAAAAAGTTTCCTTGAGGTTTTTGCAAATTTATTAAAAATAAAAAAACTGAGAAATCCCATGTACATAAGTATTCACAGCCTTTGTTCAATACTTTGTCGATGCACCTTTGGCAGCAATTACAGCCTCAAGTCTTTTTGAATATGATGCCACAAGCTTGGCACACCTATCCTTGACCAGTTTCGCCCATTCCTCTTTGCAGCACCTCTCAATCTCCATCAGGTTGGATGGGAAGCGTCAGTGCACAGCCATTTTAAGATCTCTCCAGAGATGTTCAATCGGATTCAAGTCTGGGCTCTGGCTGGGCCACTCAAGGACATTCACAGAGTTGTCCTGAAGCCACTCCTTTGATATCTTGGCTGTGTGCTTAGGGTTGTTGTCCTGCTGAAAGATGAACCGTCGCCCCGGTCTGAGGTCAAGAGCGCTCTGGAGCAGATTTTCATCCAGGATCTCTCTGTACATTGCTGCAGTCATCTTTCCCTTTATCCTGACTAGTCTCCCAGTCCCTGCCACTGAAAAACATCCCCCAGCATGATGCTGCCACCACCATGCTTCACTGTAGGGATGGTATTGGCCTGGGGATGAGTGGTGCCTGGTTTCCTCCAAATGTGACACCTGGCATTCACACCAAAGAGTTCAATCTTTGTCTCATCAGACCACAGAATTTTCTTTCTCATGGTCGGAGAGTTCTTCAGGTGCCTTTTGGCAAACTCCAGGTGGGCTGCCATGTGCCTTTTACTAAGGAGTAGCTTCCGTCTGGCCACTCTACCATACAGGCCTGATTGGTGGATTGCTGCAGAGATGGTTGTCCTTCTGGAAGGTTCTCCTCTCTCCACAGAGGACCTCTGGAGCTCTGACAGAGTGACCATCGGGTTCTTGGTCACCTCCTTGACTAAGGCCCTTCTCCCCCGATCACTCTGTTTAGATGGCCGGCCAGCTCTAGGAAGAGTCCTGGTGGTTTCGAACTTCTTCCACTTACGGATGATGGAGGCCACTTTGCTCATTGGGACCTTCAAAGCAGCAGAAATTTTTCTGTAACCTTCCCCAGATTTGTGTCTCGAGACAATCCTGTCTCGGAGGTCTACAGACAATTCCTTTGACTTCATGCTTGGTTTGTGGTCTGACATGAATTGTCAACAATGGGACCTTATATAGACAGGTGTGTGCCTTTCCAAATCATGTCCAATCAACTGAATTTACCACAGGTGGACTCCAATTAAGCTGCAGAAACATCTCAAGGATGATCAGGGGAAACAGGATGCACCTGAGCTCAATTTTGAGCTTCATGGCAAAGGCTGTGAATACTTATGTACATGTGATTTCTCAGTTTTTTTTATTTTTAATAAATTTGCAAAAATCTCATTATGGGGGTTGTGTGTAGAATTCTGAGGAAAATAATGAATTTAATCCATTTTGGAATAAGGCTGTAACATAACAAAATGTGGAAAAAGTGATGCGCTGTGAATACTTTCCGGATGCACTGTATATACATATATATATTGTTGTGCACACAGAGTTCCAGTCTTTGTGGCACTGATTGGCCATTCCATGCAGCATTTTTTTGATGTCGCACTTCATGCAGATGGCACATCTTTTTTGTTCACAATCTGTGCAAATGGTGCCATATAATAAAAAGAAGGGATTTGTAAATAGTAATAAATCATTAGCTATACCTATTATTATTATTTCATTGAGTCTCATATATTTTCTGACTCTTGAAAGGGCCCTTTAAAGTTTTCAACGGTGCTGCTCCAGGTGGCTAATTCTTCTGCATCTGGCCCGCACTGCCTTTTCATACAAGGACACAACACAGGACTCGAAGATCAGTTTGTGCTACTCTGTACTGGCAGTTAAAGTAAGTGGACCAGAGACCCACACCAGACCCAAAGATCCTGAATTGCAATGATCTGTACATTTTGTGTAAAACATAAGGCTAAATGACAAGCTCCCAAACGAGCTCTAAGTCCGTGCATTAAAGTACATTTAAACCCTTCCTCATATTTGTCTGAAAATGTCCTACTAAAGCATTGACTTTCTTGTTTATTTTTTGTGAAGGGAATAGCTACTGTATATACTGTATTTAATATACAGCTTTGTGAGAGTCACTTTTAAGGAAAATGTATTGACTTTTTGAGTTGACCAATGTAATCATTATTTTGCGATTAGTTCAGCAAAAAATATATTTTAGTATTTATAAGATAATTTTATTTTTTTAATAATAAAGGTATATTTATAGTGTTTAAAAGTGTTTAAGTTTAAAAAGTGATTAATAAATGAAGTAACCTTATGCTGCTTAGTAATTTTCTGTTATAAAAAATATGACACATTTTTTTCCAACAGATTAACCATCCATTATCCAACCCACTATATCCTAACTACAGGGTCACGGGGGCGCAAGGCAGGAAACAAACCCTGGGCAGGGCTCACACACACACCAAGCACAATTTAGAATCACCAATACACCTAACCTGCATGTCTTTGGACTGTGGGAGGAAACCGGAGCACCCAGAGGAAACCCACGCGGACACGGGGAAAACATGCAAACTCCACACAGGGAGGACCTGGGAAGCGAAGCAGGGTCTCCTAACTGCGAGGCAGCAGCGCTATCCACTGCGCCACCGTGCCGCCACAACAGATTAACATACTCTTATAATAATAGCTGGATTATTTTTAATTAACCGGTGTATGAATAATTCTGACTAATGTGTTTTTATGCATTTGTAAAAATCCATATCAATTCATATTGAGATAACCTCAAACAGGATGAAAAAAATGTATCTTTAACGTACCTGATAGTCTGTCAAAACCCTGATCAAACCCAGAGCAGATCAAATCTAACTGACTAATCTATAATTTACAAAGACAGAGATGGTAACAACTTTAGTTTATTCCTTTCATCATGTACAGGTTTGTCTGTTTTTCTGGTAATATTTGTAATATTATGATTAATATTAAGATAGTCAATTAATATTATTTATATTTATCTGATTTATATATATCAGAGATATTTAAGGAATGTTAAAATTGTTTCTTATTTAAGCAATAGTTCATAAAACAATGCAATGTTACATAGTATTTAGCAAAATGTGGCACATCAAATAAAGTAAGAGGTGAGTAGGTGGCAACTGATTTATGAAAATAAGGAATAAGAGAAAACAAGTCAGCTTTTCTTATCCCTTAATTGCATGGAAGCAGGTTGTATGGTGATGGTACAAATTTAAAATGTCTTTGTACTGTATAGCTTTAGCCTCACCCCCATATCCATTATCTATACCAGCTTTTTACAGCTGAAGTTCACTGATATTCAAAATCATTTCCTAGAAACAAAGACTTCAAGGCAGAAACCAGCCTAGCACATAGATGCCAGCCCATCACAGGGAATAGTTGCATATATATATATTGTAAGGCTGCATTACCACATTGTTCAATATTAAACATTTTTTTCCATATCTTTCAACACAGTGGTCTGCAGTCCTTAACTGTGTAGAAAGTATTTCATTTGTTAATACAGCATGCAGTGTTAGTGCTAGGAGCATCTCATTAATAGCAGTCACCTTTTGTACAACTTTTTATATTTTTGTTTGAGATGTTGCACCATTAGGCCTCCCATACTCCATCAGAGTAGTTTTTTCTGATTCAGATCCAAGGCATTGGTAGTACTTTAATTCTCTAAATCCTTTTATAAAAAACAACAACTTCACGCTAACTCGTTGATGGTACATTTTGCCAGTATCTTAACTAATCACAGTGTCATTGATCTAAAAGCATCTACAGAGTCAGAGTACTTGGTATATTACTTTCAATGAAGGGCCCTTAGCCTCTCTCCTCTTAGAATATCTAATGCACACAGACAAAAGGTACCCAAAGGTACACATAAGGAAAATTCACATGGCCTAAAAATAATTCTAGAATTAAGATGGTGGTGATTAATGAACATGCATTACCCCTTCCATTATTTGCAGTTCTTTGAGCATGTTTCTTAACCACAGGGGTGGGTGAGAGAGAGAGAGAGAGAGAGAAATTAAATGTCTTATCAGTGAGAGAGGGAAAAAAGAATTATAAGGAACCATTAGGTTATAACTTTAACGACCTACATGGAATTTTTATAATTCTGCAATAAAAGAGATCAGATGCACAATCAGTTAAACTCATTACTTATTGTACAAATGTATTGCATATAGGATACCTTAATAGCATGTAATAGCGTCACATTTTTTATAATGAAATATTAGAAGAGATTTTTCATTTTTTCAGTTTATCATAATGGTTTAAATGGCTACACTTATTTCTATGTAAAGTGGTTTGAGTGTCTAGAAAAGCTCTCTATCTGTTTGTCTGGCTGTCTATCTGTCATACATCTAATGGTTTTGCAGGTATAATAATGTTAACTGCTCAGATAAGTTTAGACAGAGCAGAACACCACCTTTATGTGTGGCACCCTAATTTAACACCACTTAAGGCCAAAACCAATGCTTTTTCCCACTAACAGAATCAGTATTTACTACTGTTCCAGCTTCTATATGTTAATGTTAAATTTGGAAATGTTAATTTATTGAGGAGACACATCAAGTCAACAACCCTTGGCAATACTTATAAAAGAAAATTTAGCATCTTTAATAAAATATACACAGCAAGGCATCAATTTAAAACTATATTTTAAAAAAGGAGAACTAAAGAAATGCTCAATTGTGTGGTTTGAGCAGGAAAAAATAGTTTATTGCTATCTATAATGGAAACATAAATAAGGATTATCTTTTTTTTCATATACTTAAATTACATAGTAATATGTTTACTGTTTTCATGTGTTTAACACTGGTAATAAAATTACATTTTTAGGATGAGAACTATCGGGTGGGCGGTAGAACGGCAGGGCTCGATTACGACCTTTAGAGGCTGTAAGCACTTAAAAGATTTTGCTGCCCTATACAGTATATATCTAATTCAAAATATAAACAATAATAAACTGTAAAGTAAAATGTTATGTTTCAAAATTAAACATAGCTTACAGTAATAATGTTTATTTTGTATACTTCACCTTTATTTATATTTGAAAAGTTTTCTCTTATTTTTTGTAATTTCAAAAAGCTAATCTTACGTAACATATCTGCTTCTACAGTTAGTAGAGATCAGGCATCCAGCCTGCCTTGTTGCATAGTTGTTCTGGCTGGATTTTTCAAATACTTCAACTGAGGAAATGAACACTCTGCTGAGAAATTTGTGACCATTAATGTTAAAAATATATGAAAGCAAATGTCTACATTTGGAAAGGCACACTCAGTATTGTCTTCTACTATTATTTTATAAAGTTCACCTTGACTGAATTGTGTTTTACATTTTTTGTTGCACTGAATTTATTATTTACAGTTATTTCGTGCTGCCAACAGAAAATACATTTGTGATGTGATTTAATGTGTGCATGCGGATACCTTCCACAGTCTAATAACAATAATAAGGTAGCCCTACATTAATCATTAGACAAAACAAGGACATTCTAAGGACACCAAGGGAAAGGGGCATCACAGAATTTGTCTAAAGTAGGAGAATACTAACTAAGTAATTTTATAAATAGATAAATAAGTATTATTTATACATCTTTTTAATCTATGCTGTATATCGTCAATGTTAGAAAGCAATGGAATAGAAGATGTTTTGTTGGTTACAAATAAGGATGATTTTTCATTAGAATATCCCTTTTAAAAAATTGTCCACCAGCATCGATTTCTGTAGAAAGAGAACTTTGAAAATTGGAAAAGTATGCTCTCAATATTACTTAATTATAGTAGTGAGAATTTTACTTCATGTTTACAAAGCTTTTTGAAAGTTTAGTCTGGCTTCTTTATTTTTGTTTAAGAATTGGAAGGGTAGTTCTTTGAATACATATTTTTATTGTCAGTCTTGTTTCATTTTTTACTGTATAATCTATACAGTACGGCTATATTCCAAGAATATGTGTCTTAAAAGGCATATTCAATATATGTTTGTTTATTTCTTGTTCAGTTCTTCTTTTTTATTATTTTGCACAGTACTGGTATTTTGGAATTACCTCCATTGATTAAAATGGTCCTTATGAAAAGAAACGTCACAGTAGAACTAGCCACTGCTCACCTATGTAATTGGGCCAACAGAAGCACCTAACTAGATTCAATCAGAAAGTACACGCACGTAAACATGATAGTTTTTAATTATATCCATCCATCCATTTTCCAACCTGCTGAATCCGAACACAGGGTCACGGGGGTCTTCTGGAGCCAATCCCAGCCAACACAGGGCACAAGGCAGGAACCAACCCTGGGCAGGGTGCCAACCCACCGCAGGACACACACAAACACACCCACACACCAAGCACACACTAGGGCCAATTTAGAATCGCCAATCCACCTAACCTGCATGTCTTTGGACTGTGGGAGGAAACCGGAGCGCCCGGAGGAAACCCACGCAGACACGGGGAGAACATGCAAACTCCACGCAGGGAGGACCCGGGAAGCGAACCCAGGTCCCCAGGTCTCACAACTGCGAGGCAGCAGCGCTACCCACTGCGCCACCGTGCTGCCGTTTTTAATTATATAAAGATGTAAATCTTGGGAATACTGCCCACCCCCAAGAACTATTAACTAATACCGGTAAGTAAATTGGCAAAAACAACAAAAAAAACAGCAATAATTATATTATTGGTCAATACCTGACTTTGCATTGATTGGCCAGGTTCAGCCCTCACTTTCTATGCTTTTCACTATCCCTAGGGGTGAGGTTTATTTCTCTTATCTGTAACGTTATTGCTATGCATGGCAGCAAGTGATCAGGGAATACAAATACAGGACTAAAATATTTTAGCCATTAAAAAGATTTATTTTTTCAGTTACTCCAACAATATCATACAGTGGTGTGAAAAACTATTTGCCCCCTTCCTGATTTCTTATTCTTTTGCATGTTTGTCACACAAAATGTTTCTGATCATCAAACACATTTAACCATTAGTCAAATATAACACAAGTAAACACAAAATGCAGTTTGTAAATGGTGGTTTTTATTATTTAGGGAGAAAAAAAATCCAAACCTACATGGCCCTGTGTGAAAAAGTAATTGCCCCCTGAACCTAATAACTGGTTGGGCCACCCTTAGCAGCAATAACTGCAATCAAGCGTTTGCGATAACTTGCAATGAGTCTTTTACAGCGCTCTGGAGGAATTTTGGCCCACTCATCTTTGCAAAATTGTTGTAATTCAGCTTTATTTGAGGGTTTTCTAGCATGAACCGCCTTTTTAAGGTCATGCCATAGCATCTCAATTGGATTCAGGTCAGGACTTTGACTAGGCCACTCCAAAGTCTTCATTTTGTTTTTCTTCAACCATTCAGAGGTGGATTTGCTGGTGTGTTTTGGGTCATTGTCCTGTTGCAGCACCCAAGATCGCTTCAGCTTGAGTTGACGAACAGATGGCCGGACATTCTCCTTCAGGATTTTTTGGTAGACAGTAGAATTCATGGTTCCATCTATCACAGCAAGCCTTCCAGGTCCTGAAGCAGCAAAACAACCCCAGACCATCACACTACCACCACCATATTTTACTGTTGGTATGATGTTCTTTTTCTGAAATGCTGTGTTCCTTTTACGTCAGATGTAACGGGACATTTGCCTTCCAAAAAGTTCAACTTTTGACTCATCAGTCCACAAGGTATTTTCCCAAAAGTCTTGGCAATCATTGAGATGTTTCTTAGCAAAATTGAGACGAGCCCTAATGTTCTTTTTGCTTAACAGTGGTTTGCGTCTTGGAAATCTGCCATGCAGGCCGTTTTTGCCCAGTCTCTTTCTTATGGTGGAGTCGTGAACACTGACCTTAATTGAGGCAAGTGAGGCCTGCAGTTCTTTAGACGTTGTCCTGGGGTCTTTTGTGACCTCTCGGATGAGTCGTCTCTGCGCTCTTGGGGTAATTTTGGTCGGCCGGCCACTCCTGGGAAGGTTCACCACTGTTCCATGTTTTTGCCATTTGTGGTTAATGGCTCTCACTGTGGTTCGCTGGAGTCCCAAAGCTTTAGAAATGGCTTTATAACCTTTACCAGACTGATAGATCTCAATTACTTCTGTTCTCATTTGTTCCTGAATTTCTTTGGATCTTGGCATGATGTCTAGCTTTTGAGGTGCTTTTGGTCTACTTCTCTGTGTCAGGCAGCTCCTATTTAAGTGATTTCTTGATTGAAACAGGTGTGGCAGTAATCAGGCCTGGGGGTGGCTACGGAAATTGAACTCAGGTGTGATACACCACAGTTAGGTTATTTTTTAACAAGGGGGCAATTACTTTTTCACACAGGGCCATGTAGGTTTGGATTTTTTTTCTCCCTAAATAATAAAAACCATCATTTAAAAACTGCATTTTGTGTTTACTTGTGTTATATTTGACTAATGGTTAAATGTGTTTGATGATCAGAAACATTTTGTGTGACAAACATGCAAAAGAATAAGAAATCAGGAAGGGGGCAAATAGTTTTTCACACCACTGTATATGTTATAATATGGCTCTTGTATTTTGTTAATAATATTGTATGTGTTTACCAATTAATACTGGAATTTAGGTACATTTTTTACTACATTTTTATTAATAGAATGTGTCTGTTTTTTTCCCCAGATCTAGTCTAAATAATATATTCACACATGTATGTTAAGAGGCGTGTCCCCAGAATATTTGTGTTACATTTTGGGAGTGTGTATGTCCATTAAATTTCTTAAGACTGTCTTCTACTAATGGTAGAACATTGCAGGGTTTAATTTTAGCCAAGAGTTTATATTCATGTTATGGATATTGTTCTGAAAGGCTTATTTCAAGTTCTTATGGCTTGTTGCCCTGGTTAATAGCTGTAGTTGTTGACTAGTGGGAATTGCACCCATGTGGTAATCTGCACTAAGAATGGGAGTCAGATCAGTAACTTTCCTGGTCTTATCTCCTTGGGTTCAGATTAGCTTAAGATGCCTTTTGCTTTATGCAGCACACAACTTATGTTCATAAGTTCTAGTGCACCATCTGTTTTTTCTGTCACATTCTTAGTGTTCTAAGACACAGCCGCCACTCTCTCTCATACTGTCCTTCTCTATACTTCAATAATTATTCATCTTTCTTCCCACCAGTCCACCTTTTCATATTGCACCTAGCTTTGGTTTCTTGTAGGTTTGTTGGTGCAGTGCTAGGGGAAGCAATTTTAAGGGATACTATAATTCAGTATCATGAGACACAGGTCACAAAACCATAATATTATACGGCCATAATAAAATACGCCCATTTTTCAAGCAAAGACAGTTGTCAAATATTGATCATTTTATTGCATGTGACTAGTACTATTTTTCCCTTCATTAATTTTAATTTAATAAGGCTGTTTTCTGTTTTTGAAGCTGGGATGCTTACAATGATACCAGAAAGCATATTACAATTTGCCTGAACCATTACATGTAAATAGAGCATCAGCTATGAGAATAACTGAGACTGTGACAGCATGCCACCAACATCCAGCTCAGTAGTGTGTGGAGATATACTTCGAATGACTACAAAGATGATCTAGTATTAGCACTAGTTGCATGTATCTGAAAATCTTCCTAGACTGGTTCCTTGTAACTGTGAAGCTTCATCTTCATTGTGGTTCATAAGACAAAAAAAGGGTATTAAATTACTCTTTTAATATGCATGATTTTTTGTAAACCATGGAGGATGGCTGTATTCTACTATATTGATTTTTACCCCTCACCTCTCTGCAGTTTAATACTATTTTCTGTTCCATTCATTTTGGTACTAATATATAGTGTCCCAGACGGCTGGGGACCTTACTCAGCCGGAACGCCTGGACGGTCCCCGAGATGGACGATACCTCCCCTGGGCCACGAGAGAGCAGTCGCCCGGGTCTGCTTGTGGGACACTGGACCGGAGCTGGGACGCTCATCCCTACCAGAGGACGTGGCCACCGCCAGGGGGCACCTGGACAGTTATGAAATCCTGGATGGCAGCACTTCCGCCACACCAGGAAGTGCTGCCGGAAGAAATCCCAGGGGCACCCGGAGTGCTTCCAGGTACTCTCTTGACACTTCCGCCACACCAGGAACTGTCATCAGGGGGAGCACCTGGAGCTCATCTGGGTCAGTATAAAAGGGGCCGCCTCCCTCCAGTAGACGAGCCGGAGTTGGGAGGAAGGAGACGGAGCTTCTGAGGAGGGGAGTGGATGTAAAAAGAGAAACAAAAAGAGAAAGAAGAAAGAGTTGGTGGAGGAAGGCATTGTGGTGCTGAAAGAAAAATAAAGAAGTGTGTTTTGGACATTCTGGTGTCTGTCTGTCTGTGTCCGGGGGTATGTTTTCCACAATGGCGCCCAACATGGGGCCCTCCTCCTGCTAAAAGGTGGGGACCCCGTTTTTAAAAAAAATAAAATAAACAAGTTTGTGGAGGCAGCCCGCACAGCAGACGAAGGCGCACTTCTACCACGGCATGCATTCCTGGGCCAACACCTCGAGAAAACGCTCGCCGAGGACCACGCCTAACGGATGCTCAGCACAATGGGGAAGAAGAAGGGCAAACGCTCCCTGAAGGTAGCGACGCCTGTTCCCAGCGTCGTCTTTGCGGACGCATGGGTCGGCGGGGCAGCAGAAGAGGCCACCCAGCCGCAACATGCACAAGAAGATGGGATCCGGGAGGTAAGTCTCGCGTATGAAGGCGATACACTTGGCGGGGTTTACCCTGCTGTCCCCTGGTCTTGCTTTTTAGCAGGGGATTGCCCGAATCCGCATCTGTGGCCAAAGCACGCCGACCCATGGAGTGATGGCGAGACGGCGACGGGAGATGAAGAGGAGCTGCTGCTGACTGCAGAAGGGCTGTGGAGCGGAAGCTACCCGGTAGACTCTTCCCCGACCGAGTCCGCTCATAGGGTGGAGGGAGCATTGGAGGACCGGAAGTCCCTCCCAGAGACAAGCACAGGATTGGACAGAGTGTGTTGTGTACCCGCCGGTGAGTGGTTGAGGGCGGGACTAACGAATGTCAATCCTGGGATGGTCGAAGACCCAACTGAGCAAGCGCAGGAGCTCCATGGCTCACAGCCGGATGGGAAAACCGAACGAACTGTAAGTTCCGCACTGGCTGATGTTTTTATGTTGCTGCCGGCTGTATGAGAGCCGGAGGAAGCCCTTCGGCCCGTACAGTCGCTGTTTCAGGTCCTGCGCTTGATGCGAGAGGTGATTGACGGGCTGGAGAAGAAAATTCTCCAGCCAGAGCGTTGATACAGTGCAGGTGAGTACTACCGGCACCGTAAAGGAAAGGGGAAGCCCCAGCGAAGGGAGCCGAGACATGGGTGACCGGACTCGAGTAGCGGGGTGTCCGACAGCAGATCAGGGGATGAGTACTGAGCAAGCAGCGGGAGAAGAGAGGGGGGGGGGACGGTGCCGGCTTGTATGTGTTGGCACCCAAACCGCCCCGCTCCAAGAAGCTGCAGTGCTTGGAACCCGATCAAGAGGAGTGCAAACAGCATGGCGTCCCTCTTTATTCCATAAGAGGATCCAGGCTGTTGCAGCACCCCAGAGTAATGGGAGGCCCCAAAGAAAGAAGGGGGGTCTCCCGACAGAAGGAAACGGGAGCCAGAGAGCACACGTATGGTGAGAGAGCTCTCTCCACGCCGATGGAGAGCAGCCCCAAACCTGGCTGAGGAGACACAGGCACGGGCGTTCCTGTCTTGTTTTCAGGTCCAGAGGGCACCGGAAAGGCAGGGGGTCCGCCGATGTTACAAGTGCCATGGGACCGGTCATCTGTGGAGACGTTGTCCGTACGCCATGACAGAAGACGCCATTAGGCGGCATCGGGACGCCGTCTCCGCCCCTTATGTATGTTATTTTGCAGGACCGGACCATGGACGATGGTATGCCGGCACCCCGCCATGGGAAACACCTAGCCCTCGCGGGACGGGCTGCTTTGCTGTTCGGGCTTCAGCTAGTGGTGGGGCAGTGTCCCAGACGGCTGGGGACCCTACCCAGCTGGGACGCCTGGACGGTCCCCGAGATGGACGATACCTCCCCTGGGCCAAGAGATGGCAGCCACCCGGGTCTGCTTGTGGGCCACTGGACCAGAGCTGGGACGCTCATCCCTACCGGAGGACATGACCACCGGCAGGGGGCGCCCGGATGGTTATGAAATCCTGGATGGCAGCACTACATGAAGTGTATCAGATTCTAGAACAAATTAATTTCCCTTTTCTGTTTTCTGCAAGAGTAATTGCAAAGATGAAGGCAGGTGCAGAACACAAAAAGAAAAATTTGAGTTTGTATGATTTTCCAATTATTCGTGTCTTGCATGCTACACAGCTATCCTCACTGTATCAACTTTCCATGAATTATTACTTTGTTAGACATCATTCGGTCTTTTCTGTGCAATGGGTTTTTGACCTTGAAGTGAGTGGCATTCAGTAATGGAGTATATGCTGCTATGGTGACACTTAGGTTTGAAAAAGTGTACTTTTCCAAGACGAACCTTACATGCTCCCATCTGCAGATGCACTGTATACAGTCTAACTGGCACTTAACATGATTCACATGACCTTACGCCCCTGAGTTTTGAACTAGTACCAGAGAGGACATTTTTATCTAATGCAGTTCCTTGGCCATACATAATATACACTGAGTGGACATTTTATTAGGTACACCCACAGCTACCACATAGCTTACTACAAAATTACTGATCGACTCATATGTGTAGTCAGTGCAATTTAAAGCAAATAGGATGTTGGAAAGGATAATTTTCCATTTTTGGTAGTTTAAGCATCTTCAGTGACAGACAATTGTCTATAGTGGGGCATGTGCAATATATATCAGCTATAATAATAATAATAATACATTTTATTTATATAGCGCCTTTCCCATGCTCAAGGCACTTACAGAATTTAATAAAGAACGGCAGCATATACAGTATATAGCATTGTACAAACCAGATAAATAAATAAAGAAGATTAAGACCGTGAATTCTGAAAAAAAAAGAAACAGACAGCATAATTGATGGTCTAGCACACACACAGGTTACAGGCTATCCATGAATGGGACAGTCATTTCAAGATGAGGGGAGTAATTTATGCTTGTCTTGATAACACTGATATGTGCCCGCCTTTTGGTGCTTTTGTTAAGGCTACACCAACATATTCTTGATTTATGGCACTTTTGCTTTATTTGTTGATCTGCTGAAAGGTTAATAGAAAAAGTAGGTTTACTATGCTACAGAAAAATATTTTGCATTCTGCCCACATCAACCTGTCCTCAAGTGACCCACATGATTCAGTTTTAAGAATAACAGAACACTGACATACTTTGTATTTTATAAAGAACTAACTACATCTTTATTGCTGAAATGGACTATTCCTCAAGAAAATTAAATTACGTTTAGGAACAATGGCTTACTGTATGTTCAGAATATTCCATTCCATCACCAGGGAAAACCTATCTGTGACGGTGGTGCTGTGATTCATCAAGACTTTCACAGGCAAAAGAACAATCGTCTCAATTGAATATATTTTTATATGACTTTCCCTGGTAAATATTCTAATTTCTAAAAAAACAAAGGTATGCTCAGTACTGTAAAAAGTGAGATGGTAGCTACTCCAGCCTCCAACCTTTAAAGGCAACATGCCAAAAGATGGTCAAGTGCCAAAGCAGTAGCAGATGAGAAGATGTGACCACAAATACAAAATCTGAGAAGAACTGCAGTGAAACTGGAATTGTAGCAGAACTGATTTGGTGTAATACAGTAAAGACATGTACCCGTTGTAGTCTCTCACATGCTTTTTCAGCATCCAGAGGCAATAAAACGTCTGGAAGCTTAATTGCTGAGGAAGCTGCATAATCAGAATCAAAATCAGAAAACATTATTAATCCGGAGAAAAAATGTTTATGTTACAACTGTACACATAGACAAAGGCACAAGTAACACTAAGAGCAAGTATAAAAAATAAACATGTAAAATAAAATATATAAATATCAAAATAAAGTACAATAAATCAACATCCACTAAGCTCTACATGTACATGGTAATGAAATACAATAAATACTATGCATGTGAGTATCTTACAAAATTCCTACTGTACTAGACAGTAATAGCATACTAAGCTTGAAGTACTTCTCATAGTAATAGTGCACGTTAAGTGAAAATATTGCACATTCTGAGAACAAAAAGGTATTCATGTGAAAATAACAGGCATGTTATTGCACATCTAAGTAGTTGAAAATGTAGTGGGATATCCATTAAAGAAAAAGGAAACAGCTTATAATGTGGTGATTGAACAGAAGAGGAGTTATAGTGTCTGATGGCTGTGTAGGGGAAGGATATCCTGTGACGTTCAGTGGAGTACATTATGCAGGTCAGTCTACTACTGAAAATGCTCCTCTGTCCAACACAACTCTATGAAGTAGGCATTTAGCATTTTCAATAATAGACGGAGGGCGGCACGGTGGCGCAGTGGGTAACGCTGCTGCCTCGCAGTTAGGAGACCCGGTTTCGCTTCCTGGGTCCTCCCTGCGTGGAGTTTGCATGTTCTCCCCGTATCTGCGTGGGTTTCCTCCGGGTACTCCGGTTTCCTCCCAAAACCCAAAGACATGCCAGTTAGGTGCATTGGCGATTCTAAATTGTCACTAGTGTGTGCTTGGTGTGTGGGTGTGTGTGTGCGTGCCCTGCAGTGGGCTGGTGCCCTGCCCGGGGTTTGTTTCCTGCCTTGCGCCCTGTGTTGGCTGGGATTGTCTCCAGCAGACCCCCTTGACCCTGTAGTTAGGATATATCGGGTTGGATAATGGATGGATGGATAATAGACTGAAGTCTAGACAACATTCTCTGCTCTGACATAGTTTCTAAGCTGTCTAGTTTCTCTCCTACCACAGACTCAGCCTTCTGAATTAGTTTCTTTAGCCTCTTAATGTCTGCCACTATCATATTGCCCCCCAGCATGCCACAGTGAAAAAAATTGCACTGGCAGCCACACACTCATAAAACATCCGCAGCATAGTGTGCAGACCCTAAAATATCTAAGTAAACACAGGTTATTTTGACTGTTCTTATATATGGCCAATGAGTTCTTGAACCCCAGATACTTGTATTCCTGAACAATCTCCCCCCTAATAGACAGGAGAGTAACTGTAGATAGATACATACATACATACATATTTTATTAATCCCAAGGAGAAATTCACATACTCCAGAAGCAGCATACTGATAAAAAACAATATTAAATTAAAGAGTGATAAAAATGCAGGTAAGACAGACAATAACTTTGTATAATGTTAACGTTTACCCCCCGGGTGGAATTGAACAGTCGCATAGTGTGGGGGAGGAACGATCTCCTCAGTCTGTCAGTGGAGCAGGACATTGACAGCAGTCTGTCGCTGAAGCTGCTTCTCTGTCTGGAGATGATACTGTTTAGTGGATGCAGTGGATTCTCCATGATTGACAGGAGCCTGCTGAGCGCCCGTCACTCTGCCACAGATGTCAAACTGTCCAGCTCCATGCCTACAATACAGCCTGCCTTCCTCACCAGTTTGTCCAGGCGTGAGGCATCCTTCTTCTTTATGCTGCCTCCCCAGCACACCATTGCGTAGAAGAGGGCGCTCGCCTCAACCGTCTGATAGAACATCTGCAGCATCTTATTGTAGAAGGCTGGCGTCCAGAGATCGTGAACTTCTTAAATCCACCACCAGTTCTTTAGTTTTACTGGTGTTGAAACACAGCTGAATCAACTCACACTAGTCAACAAAACTATACACTACCTTCCTATATTCTGTCTCATCTCCATGCCTGATATTTCCCACTATTGCATTCTCATCAGAGAATTTTTGCAGATGGCAGCCCTTTGTGTTGTAGCTAAAATCTGTGGTGCACAAGGTGAATAGGAGCAGTGACAGAACTGTCCTTTTTGGAGCAGCAGTCCTCAACAGCACAGTGTCAGACACATAGCTCTGTAGCCACACATACTGTGGCCTTCCATTCAGATAGTCCATGATCTACGAAACTAAGAGAGTATCCATCTGCACTGCTGATAGCTTACTCTCCAGTCAGATAGGCTGGATGGTGTTAAAAGTTCAGTGCATCCAGAAAGTATTCACAGCGCATCACTTTTTCCACATTTTGTTATGTTACAGCCTTATTCCAAAATGGATTAAATTCATTTTTTTCCTCAGAATTCTACACACAACACCCCATAATGACAATGTGAAAAAAGTTTACTTGATTTATTTTATTAAAAATAAAAAAACGGAGAAATCACATGTACATAAGTATTCACAGCCTTTGCTCAATACTTTGTTGATGCACCTTTGGCAGCAATTACAGCCTCAAGTCTTTTTGAATATGATGCCACAAGCTTGGCACAACTATCCTTGGCCAGTTTCGCCCATTCCTCTTTGCAGCACCTCTCAAGCTTCATCAGGTTGGATGGGAAGCGTCGGTGCACAGGCATTTTAAGATCTCTCCAGAGATGTTCAATCGGATTCAAGTCTGGACTCTGGCTGGGCCACTCAAGGACATTCACAGAGTTGTCCTGAAGCCACTCCTTTGATATCTTGGCTGTGTGCTTAGGGTCGTTGTCCTGCTGAAAGATGAACTATCACCCCAGTCTGAGGTCAAGAGCGCTCTAGAGCAGGTTTTCATCCAGGATGTCTCTGTACATTGCTGCAGTCATCTTTCCCTTTATCCTGACTAGTCTCCCAGTTCCTGCCGCTGAAAAACATCCCCACAGCATGATGCTGCCACCACCATGCTTCACTGTAGAGATGGTGCCAGGTTTCCTCCAAACGTGACGCCAGGCATTCACACCAAAGAGTTCAATCTTTGTCTCATCAGACCAGAGAATTTTCTTTCTCATGGTCTGAGAGTCCTTCAGGTGCCTTTTAGCAAACTCCAGGTGGACTGCCATGTGCCTTTTACTAAGGATTGGCTTCCGTCTGGCCACTCTACCATGTAGGCCTGATTGGTGGATTGCTGCAGAGATGGTTGTCCTTCTGGAAGGTTCTCCTCTCTCCACAGAGGACCTCTGGAGCTCTGACAGAGTGACCATCGGGTTCTTGGTCACGTCCCTGAGTAAGGCCCTTCTCCCCCGATCGCTCAGTTTAGATGGCCGGCCAGCTCTAGGAAGAGTCCTGGTGGTTTCAAACTTCTTCCACTTACGGATGATGGAGGCCACTGTGCTCATTGGGACCTTCAAAGCAGCAGAAATTTTTCTGTAACCATCCCCAGATTTGTGCCTTGAGACAATCCTGTCTCAGAGGTCTACAGACAATTCCTTTGACTTCATGCTTGGTTTGTGCTCTGACATGAACTGTCAACTGTGGGACCTTATATAGACAGATGTGTGCCTTTCCAAATCATGTCCAGTCAACTGAATTTACCACAGGTGGACTCCAGTTAAGCTGCAGAAACATCTCAAGGATGATCAGGGGAAACAGGATGTACCTGAGCTCAATTTCGAGCTTCACGGCAAAGGCTGTGAATACTTATGTACATGTGCTTTCTCAATTTTTTTATTTTTAATAAATTTGCAAAAACCTCAAGTAAACTTTTTTCACATTGTCATTATGGGGTGTTGAGTGTAGAATTCTGAGGAAAAAAATGAATTTAATCCATTTTGGAATAAGGCTGTAACATAACAAAATGTGGAAAAAGTGATGCGCTGTGAATACTTTCCGGATGCACTGTACATAAGAACTCAAAGAACATAATCCTGCGAGTTCCTCCTGGCTTCTGTAGGTGACTGTGGGCATGGTGCAACAGGGTAGATGATGGCATCTTCATCCCCAATCCATACCTGGTAGGCAAATTGGAGGGGTCCAATGCTGACTTAACCTGGGGGCAAAGTATTTCCAGGAGCAGTCTCTCAAAAACTCATTATATATGTGATGAGTGACACTGGCCTGTAGTCAGATGGGGCACTAGGATGTGCTTTATTTGGAACAGGAACCAGACAAGATGTACTTAGTAGCACACCACAGAGCTGTGAGGTGCAGATCCTAAGCACCTATGGGCTGATGCCACCAGAGCCTGCCTCTTTTGCACAATGAAGTCATGACGGAACTATGCAGACTGAGTCTTCAGTAAAGGTGATGGATGGTTTGCTTGTTATGAGAATTGTAGACATATGGGGGTTCCCCTGTCATGAGGGTAGGGGGGAGCAGTGAGCTAATGAGGCACTAATGGTAGTATCCAGGGGTATGTTGTCAGCCACAGAGGTGGAGCTGCAGGGCAGGCTGAGGAATGTTGTCAAACCTGCTAAAAAGATGGTTAAACTCATTGGCATTTACCCTCAGACTCCCTGTAGCTGGAATTAAAGCCAGTGATTGTCCTCACACCCATCCACACCTCTGTGGTTTTGTTCTGCTGCAGCAGATTTTGCTCCAGCTTTATCCTATAGCTGACATTCCCCTCTTTAATTTTAATGGACAACTGTTTCTGTACCCTCTTCACTGCTTCTTTGTCACCTGACCTAAATGTTCTCTTCTTTTCATTCAGAAGGGCATTAATGTCTTTGGTAACCCATGTTGTTATCGAATCAGCGTACAGATTTTAAAGGCACAGTGTTGTCCACACAGAAGTTAATGTATTCTGTGACACAGTCTGAGAGTCCATCAATGTCCTCCAAATGAGGCTCACAAAGAATATCCCAATCTGTTGCCTCGAAACAGTCCTGCAGAGCTACACTGGCTTCCTTTGACCACACCTTCTTGGCCCTGACAGTGGCTGACTGCCTCTTCACATGTGGCACATAAAGGGAAAGGAGGTACACCAGGTTGTGGTCCAGTCTACCCAGAGGAGAAATGGCTGTACAACTCTATGCCTCTTTAACATTAGCATACATTAAATCCAGAGTTTTATTCTCCCTGGAGGGAAAATTCATGAACTTAATGAAAGTACTAAGCATTCTGTTCAGGGAAACATGATTAAAATCACTGGAAATGAGGATAAAAGCATCCGAGTGTTTAGTCTGGATTCTCGCGGTGACTGAGTGAGAGACATCACACACTGTTGTTGCATTAGCATCTGCATCTGCAGTTGATGTGAACAACAATGGCGATTGCATGTGAGAACTCCCTGGGCATGTAGTATGGGCATAGTCCAACTGCTAAAAGCCTAATATCTGGGCTGCAGATACATTCTTCAATCACAATGTAACCCGAGTGGCACCATCGCTCATTTACAAAGACAGCAAGCCCATCACCTCTGTGGTCTCCACTTTCAGCCTGTGTTCCATCCGCCCACACAATGAAAGCTGATGATGTCCGTGGCAGAGTCAACCATGTTTCAGTAAAGCACATTAAACTACTCTCGCAGAACTCCCTGTTGTACTTAACCAGCGCCACAATCTCATCCATCATGTTATCCAGTGATCTAACATTGCCCATAATAATGGAGGGAAGATATGGCTTGTATCTTCTTCTCGTCTCACTCTTACTTGCCTGTTGCACATTCCCACCTGCTTGTTTCCATCTATGTTTCACTCCTCCACTGCATTCCCTTTTCATCTTTCTCATTAACTCCGGAGGTACAGTAGAGTCTTGCTTATCCAACCTTCGCTTATCTAACATTCTGTATTATCCGACGTCCCACCGCAAAAAAAAAAAACGCATCAATCGGCAACAAGAACTGCAAGTTGCGAGCGTGAGCGTAGTCTATTTTTTGTTGATAAGTTCATTTTTTCAGTTAAATTTTTCTGTTGTTTTGTTGTAAAACATGATTACAGTGGATTATGTGGCTGGCCCTCTCTGGCGTGCGTGTCTCTGGTGTGTGTGTGTGTGTGTACGTGCGTCTGTCTGTCTCTCTCTCGTACATGCATGTGTCTGTCTGTCTGTCTGTCTGTCTGTCTCTTGTGTGCGCGCGTGCGTGCGTATGTATGTATGTATGTGTGTCTGTCTGTCTGTCTGTCTCTCTCTCTCTCTCTCTCGTGTGCATGTGTATCTCTCGCGTGTGTGTGCATGTGTCTCTTTCTCTTGCACGTTCATGTGTCTGTCTGTGTCTCTCGCGCTCTCTCTCTAACGCTGCACAGGGAATGCACAGGGAGAGACTGAACACGTGCGGAAATCATTGGCACGCACAAACCGAAAGGGAAACTGGCTTGTTCCTATACCGAGTGTGTGGTCGTGCACCGAGGCAAAAGTTTGCCGAACGTTTTGGTCATAACCCGATTTGTACGTGTTCAGAGATGTTTGTGAACTGAGGTTCCACTGTATTAGGCTCGTAATGTGTAAAATTATAACATAGTTTGACGTTTAATAGGCTTTTTCTTAACACCTCCCATTATCTGACATTTTCGCTTATCCAATGTTCTGCCGGCCCGTTTATGTTGGATAAGCGAGACTCTACTGTATATCCAAAAAGGTTTTTTGTGCTCTGCTGCAGCTTCAGCGCAAACAACTGATCACATGAGTAAACAAGGAACTAGTCTGTGTTGCTCATCACATTAACATTAATGGTGTACAGGCAAACCAAACAAGTCTCCACAAAAAGTATAAACGTGATAAAAACTCTGTCAGATCTCATGGTTAGGGTTCAAATTACGAAGACTAAATTACACTATATACTAACGCTAAGAAGACAAAAACAGTGCAAAGCACTAAAATACATAGACAAGACACAGAGCAGTTGTAACAAGCTGTTACAAGGCTCATGTCTGTGCAAACAACAAATAATAAATCAAACATGTTACAAATGTTTGCGAAAAGCTGCCTGACTTGAATGAATCTGATTTATTCTTTGATTTGATTGTGGGAGTCACTTTATCAGTTTTTTTTTTCATAGAACTTTCACCAATATCTGGACTACCATGTTCTTTTGGAACGAGGGTACTGGTAATTAATTCCTGGCGTAATGTATAGGGTAGAATATTCTCTTGCTTTAGCTTCTCTTTACATAGTTAGCATGTATGGGGTTAAAATTATTGGACATCTTTCTATAAAATTCCATTGGATAACCACATGAATATGCAGCTCCCCTGCTTAAATGTTATTGGTACCTGAAGTGGTACCTGAAACAAATGTTTTTGTTCCATGTCTAAATGTAAACTTACTGTAGTACTATGTATCTCTCTATTATAAAAAAAATCCTGTGGGAGGGAATGAATAGGAGATGATACGTGATCTTCACGTTAAGATCACGAAAGACAAATAAAAGACCTGCGAGATGAAAGAGAATGGCCACGGAACGTCTCGCGGGGATATAGAACATGAGATTCTTGCAAGACACGCCCAGCAAAAAAATCAGTAGTGTAAAGGCATGCAGCACACACAGATCCAGGGGTCTCCATGCATATAAAGCATATAAAGGACAATATGTTATAAATGAAACGTCGACGACTAAAAGATCGCATTAGCGCAAACAAAAGGAAATTAATCATCAGGACCAGGTGTAATTGAAACGTTATAAATGAAATGTTGACGACTAAAAGATCGCATTAGCGCAAACAAAAGGAAATTAATCATCAGGACCAGGTGTAATTGAAAAAAAATAGCAGGACAAAGCGAGGTCAGAAATAAAAGGCAAAGAGCAGAAAACAATCTTTTCGCCTTCGCATCATTCAATGCACAAAACGTAGATTTACACAATAATGGACCATACGCTATGAGAATCGGTCCCGCAACAGTTAAAGCAACGACAAGTTTAATTTCAAAGAAAACACAATTCCGTCAGGTGTATATTTATGATCACAGAGAAGCGATCACAACACGAGCTGCAGAGACACGAAGTGGCAAAAAGGACAGCGGCTGTACAGGCTTTAAAATGATCGAAGGCCAGCGTGACAGCAGCAGCCCAATCCCCCCCTACCCCCAATGCGAGCAGCGTTATATGTCCTACAAGAAAGAGATTTAACCATGCCCAGGGCCAGAAATAAAGGGCAATTATTGTTTTTACAACGTCACGCGAGACAAGGCAGTGAGCCATCATTTAAAACAAGTCCACAGACATCTAACCTAGCAGTTGTTGGATTGCTTTTGGCAGACACGCATCATGTGCTCCCAGCTCTTAAAACAACGACATGCAACAAGCAGAACAGGCAGCTCACTAGCAACAGAAAGATAGCAGATGATCCGACAGCATATCCTTAGCGTGCATTCAGCCGCCCTCCTTCTCAACGTCTTGCAAGAAAGAGATGTAACAACGCACGGGTTTGGAAATAAAGGACAAGTATGTTTTTGCAAAAGTTTTTAAAGTAAAAGTGAAAATAATGCATATGTAACAATTCCCATGAAAATAACAATCTCTTTAAATTGTTTATCCGGTAAACCTAAGACGGGGGTGGGCGAGCGAAGCGAGCAGGGGGCGGAGCCCCCTAGTAAATAATAAAAAATATCTATCTGTTATATAAAAAAATCTTGAGTTGAGACGTGATCATCTCAGAGAAGAGACACTTTGAAGTCCCGCGAGATGTCTTGCACGTCACGCCCTACTTACAAACAATTTCTTGGAGACACTTTAACGTCCCGCGAGACAAGGAAGTGAGACAAAAGGACAGCTGCTGTACAGGCTTTTAAATGATGGATGCGCAGCGTGACATGCAGATCATGCAGCACGGCAGCAGCAGCTGCTGTACAGGCTTTTAAATAATTGTTGTGCAGCGCAACATGCAGATCACACAGCATGGTGGCAGCAGCTACTTTACAGGCTTTTAAATGATCGTTGCACAGCACAACATGCAGATCACGCGGCACAGCAGCAGCAGATGCTGTACAGTATTTTAAATGATCGACGCGCAGCACTACTTGCAGATCACGCAGCACAGCACAAGCAACAGCCGGCTTAAAGGACAGCTGCTGTACAGGCTTTTAAATGATCATCATGCAGCACGACATGCAGATCATGCAGCTCGGTAGCTGCTAGCAGCAAGCCAGCAGCTGATCTGTCCACATCTCCTTAGCGTGCGTTCACCCACCCCCCCTTCACAACGCGAGCGGCAGAGACGCAAAGTGCCTAACATGAAGCGCACCCCTGGGGTGGGGGTTGTGGGGTATTCAAGCAAAGCGAGTAGGGGGCACAGGCCCCTAGTATCCAAAAAAATCCAAATTTTGTTTATGTGGTCCATCTCAAAGTATCAGTAAATGTGACACTATGAGGCACTATTGGTAGCACTTTAAAGATATGCCTCCATTGATTATCTTTTATGTTTTCTCCATTCTAATTCGGTTTTAGTAGGCCTGACCCTTCTAGATTTGTTGGGCCAAGGTTGAATTCCTTTTTGGCTTGGTCTAATAGTGCAAAATGGCTTTAAACTGTAGGCACCTAACCAGATCTCAACTGTACTCACTTATCAGCAGTCCCAAGTGGTTGCTGTTAAATTCAATTATTGTATTTTTTTTTTTTATCTATTGTTAAAAACTTCAAACAAGATGTTTTTCACTTCTTTACAGGGAGCAGTAAGAGGTTTCTACCAGTTAAACATTTTAGTAATGTGAAATGTTGCTCAGTCCAGTGGTTAACCATTAAATATATCTTTGGAACTCACCACAGCAAAAGGGGTAGAGAGAGAGAGAGAGAGAAACGTTGTGGAATAGTGGGTCTGCAGCTAAGCAGTAGAGATCCATTTTGAGTAAACAAATAATCGGATAGCTGGCTTGATCTCCGTGGGTGTGCGTGCTCGCATGAAGGTAGGAGGATGGTGGGGTAGATGGAGCATGCCTGCATGTAAGGCACTGCACCCACGGAGGCATATAAGGGGGAATCAACAAAAAGACAAAAGCAGAGGTTAAAGGAAAGGATGGGAGAAGAAGGCAGGAATGGGAGAGAGCCGGTGTGAGAGAGATGAGGCAGGCAGGCCGACCATTAGGGGCTGAAGGAGGCCACTCTGGCTGAGTGGCTTAGGAATCTGGAGTGACCCAGAGCTTGCTCCCATGTAAGTCCGGGAAGAGGCAGCAGGAGATGTGCAAACCTTAGCTCGGGAACCTGCAGGTCGGCATGAACTGCATGGACGCGGCCCTGTAAAGGAAGGTTGGCATCCGATTAGCCAACAACACTGTAACTGAGGCCCATTGTTTTAGAAAATTACGTGGGTGAAACTGAGTAAACATAGCTAGTTCTAGTATACTCCTTAGTTTACTCCCTTTAACTCTGAGTGAAGCGTGCTGTCCTGTTATGCACAACTTTAGGTGTGAACATAAAATGAGCTATAGATTTAAAATCCCTGAAAATCTGGTATAAAATCAAGTTTTATTGAAATCCATAATCTAAATGTAATAACCTAAAGCACATGCAAGAGATCAGAGCACCATCAAGGCAGGCCCAGAAAAAAGTGTTCTAGGTGCTAGAAAAAGGACAAAAAGAGTCAAAAGAACTATCCATTAGTAATTGGAGTCTCAAGAGCAGTAGACAAATGTATCTGCAGAGACAGGATGCACTATCCTTGAATGAAAATCGTTTTCTGGCACCTTCTATATGTAACTACAACCTGATTAATGATGCACAGCAAAAGGCAACAAACTGCAGACAAAAGAGGTGGCTAGAAGTGCAATGTCAGTCTAATCCTGGCAGTCCCTGATCATGTGGACATCATGTTTTCTTTGAGTTTTTTTCTTATTGTTGCAAATCTTTCATTGTTCTTCCTTACTGCAGGGTGGACAAATTGTAAATGCATACAGTAGTTTGCTGAGCTACCAGTTTTGCAAAGCTGATAGTCAAGGTACGCTTTCTGGTATCCCATCTTTATATGAGAAGTGGAGGTTTACCTGCAACTTTCCACAGAAATGTCTTTTTTTGTAAAGTTTTGTTGTGCATTACTGCATAGCACTATAGCACTCTTCTATCACAATATAAACACAATCAGCATCTTGAAAGAGAATATTTTAAAAAATACGACATTTATTTATATAGCACATTTTCATACAAACAATGTAGCTCAAAGTACATTAAAAGATGTTAAAGAGAAAGCTACAGGAAAAGAAAAATAAATAAAATGAGGCAATTATTTTAAAGAATAAAACATCTATGCGATCTTAAAAAAACAGATAAATATCTAGAAGAAGTGTCCTTATATACAGTGTCATGATGTAAGCCTCTAAAAATGAGTCCAGTGTTAAGGTCAGATGGCTGGAAGGACAGAAACAAACAAAAAAAAAAAACTCCAGTTAGGTTGGAGAAAACAAAAACAGAATCTGTGGGGGTTCTAAGGCCAATAGACCATCCAGCTTCCACTGGGCATTCTACCTAACATAAATGTTCTTAAGTCATTTGTCTTTATTTCCAGGCTTCAGATGAGAGGATTCACTGAAGTCAGTCTTCTGGGCAGCTGAGGCACCCGCCTTCATTCCATCACTACAGGTGGCTGCATGGTGCCTTCATCAGGTGGTGATGGCGCAAATGGCCACCACAGAAAAACAGGAAAAGGCAGCAGAGTAAAGTAGAAGTTATTAAAGACTGCAAATCTCTGAAGAATATGATGACTCTATGCCTATATAGTCTATTAGCTATGAAAAAGCCAAATTAAAATAATGGGTTTTGAGCAGCTTTTTAAAATGTACCACAGTATTAGCCTGGCAAATTTCTATTGGTAAATTATTCCAGATTTTAGGTGCATAACAGCAAAAGGCCGCCTCACCACTTCTTTTAAGCTTGGCATCTGGAATTATAAGCAGACCACCATTAGAAGATCTAAGGTTACGACTTGGAGTATAGGGGGACAGGCATTCCAAATTATAGGATGGTGTAAGATTATTTGAAGCTTTATACACCATTAGTAGTATTTTAAAGTCAATTCTAAATGACATGGGTAGCCAATGTAATGACGCTAAAACTGGTGAGATGTACTCAGAATTTCTTTTTTTAGTTAAGATTCTGGCTGCTGCATTTTGCACTAATTGCAACCAATTGTCTTTCTTAGATAGTCCTGTTAATAGTGCATTACAGTAATCTAGTCGACTAAAAACAAGAGCGTGAAGTAATTTTTCAGTGTCTTGTAAAGTTTTAAGAGGTCTAACTTTTGCTATATTCCTTAAGTGAAAAAAGCAGTCCTAGTAATTGGTAAATATGTGATTTAAAGTTTAGGTCAGAGTCAATTATTATCTCTGCCTTGACTTTTAAACCTAAAGGATCTAGTTCATTTGTAATACCCTCGCCATTCCAATATTTGCCATCCAATCAGAAATACTGCTAAGAGCATCAGGAGCATTATTGAGGTAAACACTACAATCAGGCTGATTGTTTAGAATATTAGCAAACAATTACTTTTTTTCACAATACACTTCTCATTATTTGTAGTTATCAGTATTTCTGTATCAAACTGTATGCAAAAATAGTCTCATATACCAATATCTACAACCTGCCTCATGTCAGCTTTTAATCATTTTGAAATCACTAAATTCAGTGTGTGTCCTCAATTATGTGTGCACTCCTTGAATAACCACGGCAAGATACTCGTTAAGGTACCAAAACTGGCATCTTTACAGTTTAATCGGCTCAAGTATATACTCACTAAAATGCTGCCTTTTTTGCCTTGGCAGACCAAATGAACAAAACTATAATTCGGAGGTGCTGCTACAGTTAACACTGCTGCACCATCAGAGCTGAGCCACGTTTCACATAATGTAAGAAAGGTGATTTTCTTATCACTGATAAGATTGTTAAGGTAAAAAGTCTTGCTAGTTAATGCTCTAATATTTAGTAAAGCCACATTTAAGGCCTTAGAAGAGCAGAGCTGATTGGGAGTGTTACGGCAGCTTGAAATGATAAGTAAATTATTTGTGTTTATGCCACTTTGTGCAAATTTTCTATTTAATCTATAATTTGTTGTTATGGTTCTAGTACAGTGCACATCTATAGGTGAAATGGTAATCAAGTTATTCACATTTATACCGCTTTGTTCAGGTTTTTTAATTAGACTATTGTTATAGTGCTAATACAGTGCACAACTAAAGCTGAACTTACTACAGAATGATCACATCCTAACACGGCACTATAGAAAACATTAAGACTTAAATTACATAGTCAATAAAGACAGATTACCTTTGAGATATTGTCTGAGGGAACCTGAGCGACAAATCTGTTTGGATACAGACCATCTTGCCTGAATAAACGCAGTCTCTCCCAGAAAAGATCCCAGTTTGGCATGTAAACAATGTTTTGTCTCTTGCTGAAACCCCTCATCCAGTTGTTCAAGTCTAGCAGTCAACGCTAGGCTTCATCTGACCTTCTAACCAAGGGTACAGTGCCTGAAATGATGATTCTCGCAGCCTGCATCCAGATAGATAATAATAATAATAATAATAATAATAATAAATCTTTGCATTTATATAGCGCTTTTCTTACTACTCAAAGCTACTCAGAAATTGCAGGTTAAGGGCCTTGCTCAAGGGCCCAACAGAGCAGAGTCCCAATTGGCATTTATGGAATTCGAACCGGCAACCTTTCCGATTGCCAGTGCAGATCCCTAGCCTCAGAGCCACCAAGATGACTTTTAAAGGATTATGTCATGTTGATACATGATATTGCATTCTCAATTTCTCAACAGTTAGTTTCTCTGTCAAAAACATTATCAGTTTGACCTTCAAGGTTACTCTGATGTACAATATTTCTTTTACAGTGTCATACACCTTTAGCTGACCACAACCAGTGATCTGTGAATGCAGCCACATCAAACTTTGCCATGCTTGAACCATTACGTGGGGCCTCATGTTAGCAAAGATGAAGTTTAGGCCTAAAAGAGCATGTTCATAGTCTGCAGTAGTAATAGCTAATAGTGAGGAGCATTTTCACAACCTCCAGTATACCAAAGAGGAAGGAATTATTTTCTGTTAGAAATCCAGAGTACATATCAGTTAATTGTGAGCATCTTATTTTTTATGATATTCATCTCATACTCTTTCTGGGACTTCATAAGGCAAGATCTGTTTATAATGGAGTATGGTCCTCAGATTTTGAAAGATTCATGTCTAATCCCTAAGGCTGAAACATTGAAAATCTGTGATAGGAGCATTGTTGGAATATTCAAGCCATCACATGTGATCAACAAGCTGCTGTATATTTTAGGACATTTTCTCAATTCCAGCATGCCCAGTCTCTTGAAAAGAGTTACAGTGGTACCTCAGAACACAAACTTGATCCGTTCCAGAAGTCTGGTTGTGTTTCGATTCAGTTGAGTTTTGAATCAAGAAAATATGTAAATAGAATTGATCCATTCCAGACCCCCAAATGATTGTTTATTTATACATATATATGTACATAACTAATGATAAAAATAATTATAAAACTATTGAAATCAATGCACAGAAGAGATAAACACATACAACAAATAAAAATGTTAAATTATTTAAAGTTATTTCATATGTTTCATTATTATTTCTTTTATTAGCTCAATTGTAACACATACAAGCTTCCTCTTTGCTTTTCTACTATCACTGCTAACTTTCTTAGGGGTCATGGTAATTACTTTCAACAGGAAACACCCAAAAAAAGGCAAAAAAATAAATAAAATAACACATTCACAGAGGACACAGTTTCAGTACGTCTTACAACAAGAGATCTACAGTGATATTGAGGCTGAGTCATCGGCATATACAGAGTGTGTAGGCCTGTGTGGCTTTGTCTCAGCTCCTCACAGCTGCATCTCGAGCCATACAAGTTTAAGAAGGATGTTCATGTTCTGAGTTTTTGTTTGAGGTTGGGAGCAAAAAAATCAAATGACCCGTATTCATGTTCTGAATTGTTCAAGTCTAGAGACGTTTGTGTTCCGAGGTCCTACTGTACTTCCTGTACCAGTATACATTTTTGTTTGCAAGTTGTACATTTCATTATAACTCGGCACCAGGGGCATTTCTAGCTCCAGCACTTATTAAGGACTTAGCTACCCCCAAAGATAAAGCCTCCATTACCCCATAATATACAGTACGTCAGAAGTTAAAATCAGGGGGTTTCATGCTGTGGAATGGGAGGAACAAAGGCTGGGCTCTCAAAGATCAGGGGTTAGATGCCTAAGTTAATTGGATAGGTAGATAGGAGGGTTCTGATTGATCAGGGGATAGACCTCTGAGACTAAGTGCTAAAGCCCTGGAAGCCAAACGTAAAAATGTCACTCCTCAGAAGTACATCAACATTTTCTAGAAATTGGTGACCAAATTGCATTTACGCTTGTAGCGGTCAGTTTAATTGTCATATTGAAACTGTCCTAGTTAGTAGGTGACAGTGTTTGGTCAATGTCGCATAAGTAATAATTTCACAGCAGAGGAAGTGAGACTGTTCTGTTGGAAGATGAGTTGTGCCAGTTATTGATGGCTTTAAGAGGAAAATAAAAAGAGAAGGTGGCGTGTCAAACCCATTAACTAAAAGCAGTGAAGGGAAGGCAAGTATTATGTTCTCATAACTGGATGACCTACATGATTAACAAATGCGCTAAAAATATTTCTGCATGTCTTCCATGTGCTTTGATGGCCTTCATTCATCATTCTGGCACCCATGTAACCAGCCTTCCCTCAGTTCAGCATTGTGCACAGCGCACAGCAAAAATCCAGAACGTGTTGCTGCTTTTGACATCATTTTTGTCATGCGGCCCTTGCAACCAGAATAGATACGTCAAGTGTTAACCAAGCTTACCATGCACACACCCACTAATGAACACTATAGTGAAATGTTGCGGCAAGTCTGTAAAGCAAGGAAGAGAAACAGTAACGTTTTCTGAAAAGCAACTGGGGTAGTGAGGGCAAGAATGCCAGTGTTAATCGGATCCTCTCGTCGCATATGTAAATAAGATAACAAAGCATATTTTGTTACAAGTTTAAAAAAAAAAAAAAAAGTGGAGATGACAAAGCGAACCATTCCACTATTACTTCAATGCCTGTTACCAATGGATAGAATCATAATTACAAGCAGCATTATGAAAACAGTAAATGCAAATACTCTAAAAACATTTTCAGCTTATTAAATGCGCAGGATTTATATAAATATAATGCAAGGAACATTATAAATGCAGGGAACAGTATTTCTTGGCCACTAACCTGGCCCGACCCTGCCTGGTTGCTGTGCCTGTGTGTAGGAGAGGGGTAGATCCCGCTATAATGAATAACCATGCTGTTCCTGTTTCAAGCTGAACAAAGCTGGTTTTGCTAAAAAAAACTACAGAGACTCAGCCTCATGTTTTGGTGTGTAAGACAGTGACTCACACATATTCAAAAATATAATCTTCATTATTTATTAGAGCTTTGCGTGTTCTTGACACTGCTCAAAACAATATACACAAATTTAATTTTAATCAGGTTACTCTCTTGCATTGTTAGAATATTCTTTGGTCTTCATTTTCATGCCTTTCTAGTAAGTTGCTATGGAAGCAAAGCTTTCTAAGCAGCTACAGATTTGATCTAGACAATGCAACAGTGAGTGCAACAATGCCTTTGCCATGTGTTATGAACTAGGAATCCCAAAGCACATAATTCCAAAACAGTTCCAAAAATACCCACTGGGAGGGATGTACCGCCAAACTCCAGCTAGATATAAGGTCAAACACAGACTCTTTATGAAATGAAAGATTTTTTTCACAAAAAGCTCAGTGACACGAGGAGCTCCGTGGAACACAAATGACAAAAATAAATTGCCAGGAAAGACAAGGCAATCCAAAGCAAAAAAAAAGTCTAAATCACAAATACAAATAGAAGTCAAAAAAACAGAGAACAGGTTAAAAAAACCCAGGAATCATAACAGCATAAGTAAATCACAAAAGTACAAGAACTATCCTTTCCCTTTCCCACATCCCTTTGGGATGTACCACCAGGAACTGTTGGAAACCCTGACCATTATAGGGCTGAGGCTGGCCCTGGTGGTCACGGAGGACCACCCACAAAACATGAGGCATATAATAAAAGACATTGATACATAGACAAAATTAAATACAAAGGAAAATACAAATAAACATAAAGAAAATTAATATAAAGAAAAGAATCAAAAATCAACAAAGAAGACAGAAAACAAAGATTTAAAACCAAGCCAGGGGAGGAACCCTGGCTGAAACATGACACAGAGGAAAAGACAGCTTTGTCCACATCAGAGAAATGTATTTTGCAAGTGACAAGTTAGCACTATCAGACAACAGGCAGTATATTTCAGTGTACACAAAAAAATGTGTATAATATACATCTTCTTAAGCATGCAATAAAAAGGCAAAGAGCAAGATTTTCAAGAATCACTTGTAACACAGTTAACTTTGGAAATGTTTTCAAAAATTACACAGTGGCAACATTCATAAAAAAGTCAGAGCAATGTTTTGTCCAGAGATAAATACTGGTTGGATACAGATATTATTTATATTTAATACTGCATTTTCCATGTTAATAGAACAATCCTAAAGCAAAAGTTGCATTTTATTGCCTTGTGGAACTCTTAATAAATGGTCAAATTTGAGAATTTTCCCGGTGGACTGGTACTCTGTCCTGGCTCACTTCCAGTCCTTGCACCTAATGCTGCTGGGACTGGCCGTGGTTTCCTGAAATCTTGAACTTAAAAGAACATTTAAATATGAAGCAATTATATCAAAATGGTGCTGCTAAGTATGGTCGCCGTTCTGACAGTTCTGATCAGGTTAAGTGTGCACTTTGTGTTGTGTTAATTTTATTTCCTTTTTTTTTTTTTTTTTTTTATTATACACCCTCTGCTTTGGGTTTCATGAGTTATGATTGCCAGACCGTCATAAATACTAGATCACGGATCACTCACCAGCTTTCTGACTCCAAATTTGCTGATTTAGCTTGGACATTTGAAATCCTTCCAAAAAAACAGTGGCAACAACAGCAGATGCACCCAAAAGTAACACCAAAGGAAACATGCTAGAGTGCGCAGTAAGGTTTAAGGCTCGAGCACACAGACCACTGATGCCAATTGGTTTCCAACATATTATTTTACTCACATTTAATAAAATCCTCTATTAAACCCCTGTAATTACTTAAGATACCGGCCAATGATCTTAATTTGTCTCATGATAATTTAACAATCTAATAATCCCAGTTATCAATTTACCCAGCTGCAAACAATTTCTTCTTTATTATAATCTTGGAAAACACATTATTTTTGGGCCTAACCTCAAGCCCACATTATCAGTTTTGTGATGTATGCAATTTGTTTTAATACTGTCCCTTCATTACCGAATTATGGTCCGCTAGAAGTTGCTTTTTTTTTTTTTTTTTTTTTTTTTTTTGATTTTATTGATTTTATTAAAATCAAATAACATTCCATACAAATAACTCAAGTTTTACAAAAAAAGGTTTGAAACAAATCAACCAAAGAGATATAAGTTGCTCTCTATTTTACGTATTGTCTTTTTTTCTTGACTTTACTTGGGGCCTCAACTGCAAGAATTGATAAGTCAGCTACCTTAACCATTAACTCATGGGAAAATATAACCACAATGATTAAGAATAGTTAAACCTGGGTTCTTAACATATTCAGAATTTGAATTATTGTGGCATCAGGGCTGGGATAAGGGGGGTTTTTGGATAAGTATTTTACAGTTTTTTGGCTTGTTATTCTGATATTAAAAAAATATAAAAAATTTATATTTTTTATTTCTTACTATATTGAGGAATTGTTCTGTTCAGTGAACTGCATTGTATTGTATTGACCCCCTTCTTTTGACACCCACTGCACGCCCAACCTACCTGGAAAGGGGTCTCTCTTTGAACTGCCTTTCCCAAGGTTTCTTCCATTTTTTTCCCTACAAGGTTTTTTTGGGAGTTTTTCCTTGTCTTCATAGAGAGTCAAGGCTGGGGGGCTGTCAAGAGGCAGGGCCTGTTAAAGCCCATTGCGGCACTTCCTGTGTGATTTTGGGCTATACAAAAATAAACTGTATTGTATTGTATTGTATATTAATCTTTGGATTGAATTATTTTACAATAAAAATCTGATCACAAAAAAACATTACATGTGTCGTTGTTTCAGCTAGAAAATATTTTCCAGTAGAGGGAAAGTTAGTAAAGTTTAATAAAGTTAACTAGTGTGGGGAACAGCCCGGACACAGACAGGTAGACAAGATGGTTTCACCACACACACGTTTATTATACATTATTTACAGTAGTTCAAGTGCACAATCCCAGTGCCGCAGCACCAATCACCCCTTAAGTCCTTGGCCACATAACACGATGCCTTCAGTCTCTGGTCCACCTCCACTCCTCTCCTCTGAGCTCCGTCCTACTTCCACCCAACTCTTGCCATTGACTGGAGGGAGGCGGCCCCTTTTATACACCCCGGATGGGCTCCAGGTGCTTCCCGACACTCTTTCGTCAACACTCCCCTGTGTGGCGGAAGTGCCAGCTCTGCAACCGGAAGGACTCCGGGGGTCCCTGCTCCTCTTCCCCCCAGCACTTCCGGGTGTGGCGGAAGTGCTGAGGTCCAGGGCTCCCAAGGCATTGGGGCACCCCTTGGCGATGGCCACGGGCCCCTACAGGGTAGAGCTTCCATGCTCTGTACCCGTGGCCCCCAAAGCAACCAGAGCAGTCGCCCCCTTGTGTTCTGGAGGAGGTACAAGCCCTCCTCCAGTCCTCCTGGGCATCCCAGCCGGGCATGAACCCCAGCCGGGTGCCACACTAGGTTTCTTTTGATGAAACATCCAACTTGCTGGCAAATGATTAATTATGCTAATGAAAAGTTGTCTCTTAGATGAACAAAATTATTCCATTTAATAATTATTGTTTATTTTAGGAATTGTGGAAAATTGTGTTTGTGAGAAGGAGTCTCAAACATGGCAAGAGGAAGTGAAGCCTCAAAAAGACACTAAAGTAGACTTGAACCTTCACAGATATGCCCAGGAAAAGAAAAACCAAGACAGCTAGCTTCCCGACTTCTAACTTCTGGCTTCAGTCTAAAAGACAGGCCTATAAATGTGCAGCTGACTAAAAAAAATACAAATAGTCTCAAGAAATACCAAAAATGACTCCCAAGAGAGAACATTCTGAGATAAGCCCCACATAGATTCTTTAGAAATATAATAAAAGAACAAAAACAACAATGATGAAAAAGATAAGCCAACAAGGCAGTCCAAGGGGGAACAAGTCCAAAAACAGTAATCCAAAGTCAAATTCAAACACACAATGAACTAAGTGCTTCTCTTTGCCCAACATATAAAGCCAGATGGAGGATCCAGCAGCAGTGAGGTTAGGGTGGCCCCACCTCCTGGGTTCCACCCACAATGTGAACGGAATGGCCGTACATTTAAAGGACAGCACATAAGTAATGACTAATAAAGAAAACTAATAGTAGCGTCACAAAAATATGAATAGGAGTAATTCAAAATCAGTAAAAACAACAGTAAAACTGTTAATAAATACATGCCAAGGAAAACACAGCCCTGGGTGTAACATAACATGCAGCCTTAAATTGTCTCCGTACTGGTACTGTATTTAATTGAGCGCTGAACTATTGTCAGATTATTGCCAGCAGTTAGTGAAATTTTATGCATAGAGGAAACCATATAGGGAGGGTTTAGTGCACAACTACCTGTCCATAGACAGCTAAATGGATACATTTCTATCTGACCCCTCCTATAATCTCATAATACAAATATTCACAATTCAGTAGTAGGACACAAAGTTAGGTAGCACAGTGTCCACCAATATTTTGGATCTTTGGAGAAAAATGTTTTTTTGAGTTTGCTTTAAGCTATGGCTGCTTTAGATTCCAACCAGTAGTACAATTGTGTTCAATTTTAAAATTAGAACCCTAATTTACAGCTTAATACACTAGAAAAGATGTGCACATTTTAGAAAGAATATTCATTTTGAGAATATTAATTATTCAGGCTTATGTTCCATAAAGGCATGACCAAGTTTAATCAAGTCAATCAGGTTTTAATTATTGTGTAAATATACGTACCCAGTTATGTGAACTGCTGTGAGGCAGTTAAAAAGAACTTATCACATTTAGGTTTATGTACAAAGCTATTGAATGGAAAAATATTTAATTTTTATAGCGTCGTAAGTTGTAAAGATGCTTAGAGGTTGATTCTAAGTATAAATGGAATAGTAGAAGTTAATGAAATAAGTAGAAAAAGACCTGAATGAAAAATGGCAAACATATTTTATAAAAACTGTGAATTATAAAACTCTACTAAACACACTCCACATTTGGTATTTGCATGTCCTATCCACTGATGAATGTTACTATGGTATTTAAGTAAGGATGCAGTGGGATGAGTATCATTAGACTCTGAAGAAGTGAGTGTCATAAGAATACACATGGCAGTTAACATATAAACATCAGTGCACACTCTATTGTAACACTGCCTTGAATGTAATTATGTGATCTGTTGATTCAGATAAAGTATTTAAGTCTAGGGGCATTGGGGTTATTTCAATGTAGTTTTACAGGAATGTGAAACTTTAAGGTTTGATTACTTCATGAGTGTGGGTCTTAACAATAGTGGCAATGCCTAGCACAAATGGTTTATAACATATGAAAAGAAAGACCTAATAAAATACTGCAATGCAATTTTACAAAATTGACAGTAATAAAAGTCTTTTTTTAGTCTCAGAAGCAAATTATAGGCTTTGAACTAACAGGGAACACTTGGGGGTTGGTTGTAGGATTGGCACTCCAGCCACCATTAAAACCTCACACTGTTCTAGTGTGGTGCTGAGGTCTCACCCGCTGCACTCAGTTCCCAATCCAGGTGGCTGGGTGTGTGGTGGGTGTGGCAAAGCACTATCAGCTCATGCTCCCAACCTCTGTTCAGTGGAATGAAAGTTATGTTTCAGAAGAGCAATGCGTTGAGTAAAGTGCATGAAGTGGATCATGAGTTAGACATTTTTCAGCTGGCATCTTAAATATGTTAGTGTGAAAATCGAACGATAAAGTTAAAGAGGGTTTGGATTTTTTAATAATATGCTGATATTCAAATTATTAATAACTATAATTCAAACAGTGTCCTTATATGTAGGGTAGCGTGGTGGTGCAGTGGTTAGCTTTGTTGCCTCTATAGAATTTTAATCAAATATTTTTAATCAATATGTGGTAATTAAAGCTTGAGCATGTGAATGTTGCCTCATCTGAAGAGGAACCATCAGCGTAGTTGCTGAGGTTAAAATGAAGTACATGTGTAAAGAACACCCCCTTAAAAGTGAGGACAAATTAGTGAGAAAGCTCAAACAGTCCTATTATGAAGCCCTGTTATAATAAGATCAATGCGAAAACGTGTAGGACACACCTATTAACAAAGCGATGTTTAGAATAATGGAAGAATCGACATGTATATGAAGTTACTGGTGGCTGTAATCGATTGGCTAAGATGATAGAATTCTGCATGTTAAAAGTCAGATGACGTGATGTATTAGATAAGGTAATGATAATATAAAAGTATAAAAGGGAATGAATTGTTTTCTTAATTGCTCACTCAATGGACTGAGACATTTGTGCTTATTGTGCAAATAAAGAATTGTTCTGCATTTTCATTTGGTCTCTGAGAATGAGTTTTTTGAAAATAGAGGAAAGTTTCTTTCACAACACCTCATGGATCTCAAGTCCTGAGTTTGAATTCCATGCTATTTGCTCTCTCTGTGGCTGACTACAGATTCTCTGTGTGCCTGCTTAGGTTCACTGCCTGGCACTCTTTCATTCCCCAAAGACAGTGTGTTTGAAAATGTTATGTTACATTTAATCACTGAATTTAATTTTATTTTTGGTCTTTATTTCAAAGGTAAACAGTAGTTTATAAAAAAAAAGATAATTATTTTTGTTGAGAAATAGTATAATATCTATGAAGCATTTGTAAACAAATTTTAAAATGTGTAAAGTAATATTATTTTTGTTATTGAGCTTTGTTTTTATTAAATGAATAATTATGCATAGTCTTCATACAGAGTAATTGATTTGGTGTAATATATTCTATTTCAGCAGTAAATTGAGGTCATTTATTTAATTGTACCATCTTTACATATAAATTGCATTTCTTTATGTATAGTTTTCACATAATGTATAGGTAATGATTACAGTTTCTTAGAATGAGGAGGTGAACAGTAAATATGCAATATACTATAATTTACTATATTGATAGCAAATATAATGTATGCAAATGAAGTAAAGTTAGAGACAACTAACAGGTAAACAATGAAAGAACATCTGAATTGTTAATGACTCCATGACATTTTTATAAGCATAATATACAGAAATAGAATATGCATAGCAGGGAATTGAGCCCCCGACCTCTCCATTACTGATTTTGTTGGCTCCTGGTTTTAGATGTTGCTTAGCTAAAATTGCCTGCATATTAATCTGTAACATCTTTGTCTAAATTGGTGGCTTTAAGAAGTCACCTGAGCCCTGGACATTGTGTCAGCCCTTCTCACACACACACACACATAGGACCAGTTTAGAGTTGCTAATTAGCTTAGCCTGTATGTCTTTGGGGATGTGGAAGAACATGCAGAGTCCACACAAATATTGACCATGTGTGGGATTTTAATCTAAAACACTAGATCCACGAGGCACAGTGTCATTTGATTTTCATAAATGAATAATCACTGTGAGAACCCATTTTAATGTCAAGTCTTTAACCTGATCTGAATGAGGCAACGATCAATTTACAGTATAATCTATCTGTTCATCCTTCTAGTTGATACTAGAAATCTGAATTGTATTTGCATCCCAGTATACCAGTTACAATGATCAAATAAAGCTTGACCCAGAAAATATTTTATTTTTACCTGAAGTATTATATGCAGTGAAAATGGTATGTGTCACACTTTATCAACTGTCAAGCTTTCTTTTTGTGAAAAGACCAGTTTCTTAGCAAAACTGCATTACCAACTATGGCTGCAAAGACAACTCAGAAGGTTTTTATAGTTCATCACCTGGAAGTAATTTGGCACTCTTATTAGAGGCTTTGGTTGTCTCCTTCCTGTTGGCAATTTTGTGTGTCTGAATTTACCTGGCAGCAGCCTCTTTCCCATTTGCCATCCATTCACCTAATGTAACGCTCATCAATTTTTGATGGGGTGAGAGTACTAAAGAAAGAGAAAGTCCTGTTGTATGTTGGGTTTACACAGGTGTTAGAAAATGGATTGCTTAGATGCTGAATATTCTATAGAGAGAAAGGTGATAAACAGTCAGCACGGAGAAAGAAGGTAAGAGAATAAGGTTGTGAAGGAAAATCAAGAGCTGGCAAAGTGAGAAATAGCAACTGCAATATTGGAATGTAGATTTTATTTTATTATAGAAGTGAATGTTAGTTTGAATAAACTGTGACCACTTTATCCAGCTCATCTATGTTAAAAACTTGTTACTTGAATGAATCACCACAATACTGCCAGACAATATGTATGCAGTTGGTGTGATATTATATCTTTTAATGTATGTAAATACTGTGGATTCTATGGCACTTTGAAGGGTTTCCAAATGGAATTCTTTTGAATATCTGACTGCACTAAAACTCTTTGATTTAAAAAAAAAGCAAGCTTGAGAAAGTAAAGTTCAAAGGTCATTTTAGCTGATGTAACACAGGAACATACCAGAATCCAGAAGATCTGCTTCACTCAACAGTACTAGCCCCATGTACTAGGAGAACATTCACTGGAATTCACTTATCTTCAAATTCATAGATTTCTCTTCTGGCTTAGCTCTCCAATGGATTTTGAATAAGTTTTGAAAGAGGAAAGAAAGTCTAAAAATACAAATAAAATTAAAGTACATAAAAATACTTTTGTTTCGCATTGATTATTTATGTACTGTACCAGTTTAAGAGGATATGAAGTATCTTTTTAAGTTTTTAAAACTATTTTAGACATATCATCTTTTGAAATAAAAAAATTAAAGGTCTAGCATCATATACAAATGTCTTACCTAGGCTCTCCAAAATAGGTGTGTGTTTAGCTTGATTCCACTTTATTATAGTTACAATTACACACAATGTCACTGTTCACTTACTTTTGTTAAGGTGCTGCAAAGTGCTGATGATAATGCATTAACTGTTGATTATGATGCATTAACTGTCAAAGAGATGCATGTGACTGCACACTATGTCCAAGTGCTTCCTGGGCCGGAGCACAATTTGAGACAGCAAGTCGAATGCAGTCTGTCAGGTGATCATCTTTTAGGCCAGTGGACTGTCATATTTCTATATCCATCAAAAAATCCTGTGCTTCTATTTCCCTGTTTTCTGATTGTAGAGTGCAGTGTGCTTGCGCACATCCAGTTTGTACTTTTTGCCTTTGTGTTTCAATTTCAGCAGCAATTCTTGATAGTGAAATTTAATAAATGTATGCAGCATTTTTACTGTATTTTGTCATTTTTTATATTCTGAAAATTAATTTTCTATATGCAAGTTGCTATTTTAGGCATTTCAGTTTAATATGTTGTATTTGCAGCATTTCATTTTTCATCTGATGACAACATTATTCAGAGTGTTTTCACTCTTTTCCACTACTGAACTTTATAGAATCTTTTATTCATGACTTGTTATTCTGCACATTTTTCATTTTATTTCAGTTGTTTGCAATTACTGAATACTTTTCTTTATTGTTGTGTGTTTTCTATTGACATGCTTTAGAAAGTAAATATTTGAATAATGATTTCCAAATGTCATTTTAAATGGTCTTTTTTCACTTGTAATTTAATATATCTTCGAAGTTGTTTGTTCTTATTTTTTAATTTTGAAATTTTCACCATTTATATTCCCCATTACTTTCTGTGAAGGCAACAAAATCTGTTAGGAAGCTTGATATATTGGTCATATCTGAAACATTCTGCTGCCCTTGCTTTTGACACCTACTGTACAGCAGCAAAAATATGGCTGAATACAGAGGTCACTCTATATTACATTTACAGCAATTTTCAGTCATAGCATTTTTTTGTCTTCTTTATCAATGGCCCTTCCAGAGCCCATATTTTATGAGTCTAGGAAAAAAAATCTTTAAGTGTGTAATGTTACAACTGTTTTAATGGCTTCCGCTTCAGCTAGCAAACAACTACTGCTTCACAGTAATAGTACAGAGCATCTTCAGAATAATGAACTATATGGAGATGACAGTATATTGCTCAGAAAGTCAGTTAGTTCCCACATTTCATATTTTTGTATAAGCTTACACATGTACATCATCTGTAAGAATTATGTTTCTAGACTTCTCTAGCGCCTTCAGCACAATCCAACCTCTGCTCCTTACGGACAAGCTGACAGAGATGGGAGTAGATTCATACCTGGTGGCATGGATCGTGGACTATCTTAAAGACAGACCTCAGTATGTGCGTCTTGGGAACTGCACGTCTGACATTGTGGTCAGCAACACAGGACCGCCACAGGGGACTGTACTTTCTCCGGTCCTGTTCAGCCTATATACATCGGACTTCCAATATAACTTGGAGTCCTGCCACGTTCAAAAGTTCGCTGACGACACTGCTATCTTGAGCTGCATCAGGAGTGGGCAGGAGGAGGAGTATAGGGACCTAATCAATGACTTACACCTGAACACCAGCAAACCCAAGGAGCTGGTGGTGGATTTTAGGAGGCCCAGACCCCTCATGGACCCCGTGATCATCAGAGGTGACTGTGTGCAGATGGTGCAGACCTATAAATACCTGGGAGTGCAGCTGGATGATAAATTAGACTGGACTGCCAATACTGATGCTCTGTGTAAGAAAGGACAGAGCCGGTTATACTTCCTTAGAAGGCTGGCGTCCTTCAACATCTGCAATAAGATGCTGCAGATGTTCTATCAGACAGTTGTGGCGAGTGCCCTCTTCTACGTGGTGGTGTGCTGAGGAGGCAGCATTAAGAAGAAAGACGCCTCACACCTGGACAAACTGGTGAGGAAGGCAGGCTCTGTTGTTGGCATGGAGCTGGACAGTTTGACATCTGTGGCAGAGCAATGGGCGCTCAGCAGGCTCCTATCAATTATGGAGAATCCACTGCATCCACTAAACAGTGTCATCTCCAGACAGAAGAGCAGCTTCAGCGACAGACTGCTGTCACTGTCCTGCTCCACTGAAAGACTGAGGAAGATCGTTCCTACCCCAAACTATAGGACTCTTCAATTCCACCTGGGTAAACGTTAACATCATACAAAGTTATTGTCTTTTTTTACCTGCATTGTTATCTTTAATTTAATATTGTTTTTTGTATCAGTATGCTGCTGCTGGAGTATGTGAATTTCCCCTTGGGATTAATAAAGTTATCTATCTATCTATCTATCTATCTATCTATCTATCTATCTATCTATCTATCTATCTATCTATCTATCTATCTATCTATCTATCTATCTATCTATCTATCTATCTATCTATCTATCTATAATGCAAAGTTGATTGAGTGACTAACTCACAAAAACACTATTTTCCATTAAGTTAAAAAGCTGAAATTTGGCAGGGTGGTACATCTAGTGCAGTAGGTTACCACTAAGAAAGGATATTTTTGCATATCAATGTTTAGGGGTAACGCCCCCCCATAAAAATCAAAATAGAAAAACTAAATACCCTAAATAATTGCATTGGCAAATTTGATTGAAATTTGGTGACATAAATTAAATTAGCTAGCACATGTTTTTTTTTATTTGTCAGTACTTATTATAATTATTGTAAATTACATCCTCTTTGCTATGCTAAGTGTTTGCTTCATGCAAATGAAGGAAGCAGCAGAAGTGATTGACTGGCCACATGAATAGCACTAATGCCCAAAAGGGAAGATGAATGATTCAAGACAGGGCAGTGTCCTGGACAGGAGGAAGGAGAAGTGATCACATTGTGAAATGGATAAAGATAGTACATTGAAACTCAAAGAAGATGCAGTGCTTAATGATTAGCAAGTGTTATTTTTTGCTGTTGACTTTCAGCACTCTTAGATGCGTACTGGCTGTCATCTTAGCAATCCGTTCCACTCCATCTCCCTCCAGCCCCCAGTTGCCATGCTGAAAACCAACCCCTGCTTTTCAATTGCACTGTTGTAAACTCCAAGGAAGAAACGTCAGTCTTAGATATTGGAGCTTGAATTTCAAATGGGGAAATGCTCTGCTCTCCTTGTTCTTCATGTTAATATATCAATGTAACATGTTGGGTACCTGCACTTATGCATATCCACTTCAAGCACTGCTTTGCATATAAATTCACATCTTCATACTTTAAAGGGAAACTATATACAACAAACACTGAACATGAAATGAAATACTGTACTTGAGTGGACAGCATAAACAAATGACTATCGTAAACAAATAATGATATATACTCAAATTCCACATTATTCATAGTGGTTATCTATTTCAATTCAAAAGAATACACTTTCCTGTAAAGTTGTGTTTTGCAATGACCATCAACAAAAGTCAAGTCATTAGGAAAAGCAGGAATTGATCTTATGCAGGAGTGTTTTACTCATGCACAATTGTGTATAGCAAGTTTAAGAGTAGGCAGCTCCAGTGACCTAGTAATATTATGATGTCTTTATACAATTCATCTTACAATATGAGATGTAATTAGTGTGGTAGTTCAGCCCAGACACAAACAGGTAGACACAGAATGTCCCAAAAACACACATGTTTATTTACAGTTCCCGCACACAACACAGTGCTCATGCACCAAACACCCTTCAAAAGTCTGTCTCTCCCGTTTGGACTTCCTTCTGCCACCTTTACTCCTCTCCTCCCAAGCTCCGTCTTCTTCCTCCTGACTCCGGCTCTCCTACTTGAGGGAGGCGGCCCCTTTTATAGCCACCTGGATATGCTCCAGGTACTCTATGATGGTCTTCCAGCGGCACTTCCTGGTGTGGCGGAAGTGCCGCATGAGCAGCCGGAAGCACTCCAGATGTCCCTGGAATTCCTTATGGTAGCACTCCCGAGTGTGGCAGAAGTGCTGACCTCCAGGGCTCCACAATCCTTCGAGTGTCCCCTTGTGGTGGCCACGAGTCACAGTAAGTTTGAGCTTCCATGCTCAGTTACCGTGGCCCCGATACAGACCAGGGCAGCTGCCCTCTCATTGCCCAGGAGAGGTATGGTCCCTCTCCCGGTCCTTTCAGGTCCTTTCACATTAGTTCCACAGGCAGGTGAAGTGACTTCCTCATGACAGTAGCAGGGTGTGAATTCTTAGGTCCAAAGCCTTATCCACTACTATAATGGCCTTTTTTTTAAAAAAAAAAAAAAACAACCCTAGTAATATTGTATACATAAATGCACTTAGTTACAGTGTATAGTACTTCTGATACATTTGATTGAGTGAAGGCACCATAACTGAGGCCCTTTGACGTATGAAATATCCCAGGTGAAGCCACGTAACACAACTGGTACATAAATATATGTAAACACAAAGCTATTAATAGTATATGAAAAGATAAATAGACACATAGTATATTCTTCACAAACTTTCACCACCCTTTTCAGACTTGTTTAGTAACTCAAACTTACTTGTCAATTACAGTATTTTTTTCTAGTGTGCTTCACTGCATCCTTTTAACAGCTTTTCAATTCTTCAGGAGACATGGTTAATCCAAAATAATAAATGTTACAAAACATGTGAATATGTCTGCTTTGTAGACTTTGATAGAAGGAGGTAACTGGGCCTAAGTCAAGTGCTAGGCTTGCTTTGATTGGCTGAATAAATTGAGCTTTTTAGACCTACATGTGTTGGCTCTTCTGAAGGAACATTTTGCAAATGTTTTTGCCTGTACAGGCCTGTTTTTATGTACAATTTGTACAATATATATAATATAATATATCCATCCATCCATTTTCCAACCCGCTGAATCCGAACACAGGGTCATGGGGGTCTGCCGGAGCCAATCCCAGCCAACATAGGGCACAAGGCAGGAACCAATCCCAGGCAGGGTGCCAACCCACCGCAGGATATATATATATATATATATATATATATATATATATATATATATATATATATAATACTGTATATATAGTTTTTAATTCATATTTTGTGTATTTTATTATATTTCAAAGCTATATTTTACATTTTTTATTTGTTGTTGTAGTTGCATTGAGGAAACACTGTATATATAATGAAAAAAGCAGCCCAATTGTGATTGATTGGTGATGTCTGGAAGACCAACAAGTTGGTCATGATCAGCGGGTTGACACCCGGTGTTTTAAAGGCTATAGTTTTTGCATGATACATACTGTAGAGATTAATTACTGACATTTTCTAGTTCGCAGAGTCACTTGGCACCTCCAGTTTTACAGAAGAATTAGTGTTGGTAATCTGTGTTACTTGGGAGTTATAATATTAAGTGCACCATTTAGCACATTAAGTATTGGGCATATGTTCACATAGCAAACTTTGTATTCAGAGTAATGTGAAAGAGGGTAAAATACACAAAGGTAGGTGTTTTAGCAAATATAAGGAGCATGGGAGGGACGAGTAAAGGTTAAACAGGAACCTCACTGCCTCTCTGGACCTACAGTACGTGTATGTGTCTTCACTCTGTGCACCAAGTGAGGTAGCTTGTCTAATCTCCTATCTATTCACTACCACAAATATGCATTCTGTTCACCTCCTCTGATCTCTGTCTCTCTATGTCACCACCTTTTTTGTTTTCTAGACCTTTATAATCCCATTATCCACCCAATTAACTGTCCATCCATCAATATAGTTATATAAGTTTATATAAAATAGTCCCTCCCCGTAAATATTGAAACAGTTGAATAAAAACTGCAAGTTCTTGGACAAATAAAGTAATACAAAACTTAATATTTGGTTATAAACTTTTTTTTTTGCATGCAGCAGTGTATCAAGCATATAACTCGCTGACATGGCCAAACTCACAATTTGTCAGTACTTGTATTATATAAAATTTAATTTTATGAAAAATGTTTGAAAGGTTATGATATCTTTTATTTACAGGAAAATGATTACAGATGAATTTCTCAAGAAAGCATTAAGATGCTTCTAATGTTGCTTTACTCGATCTGAATGTTATATGTGTTTTTTGCAATTATAAGAACAAAGAGTTGGTAGTGTTCATGATGAACTTTACGAATCAAAAGGTTTCCTACTGTGCATGAATCTTGGTTTGCATAGGAAATGTGAAATTTGATATACAGTAGAGGCAAAATGCTGGATCATAACTTCAGTGTTATTGTACATAAATAAAGTATGTACTGAAATCTAAAATGGAATTGATAGGAAACTAGCACTAAAACATTAAAAATAACAACTAAGAAAATGTATGCATAATGTCACATTCAGGTGTGTTCAATGTTAGTTAACTGTTTTGAAACTTAAGCATTTTTAGGTCAGTTTACATATAATGTGCATAGCACCTATTGCAATAGCCCCCTCCTTTCTTTCTCTCTGCCAGCATGAAACACCTTGGGCCCCCCTGTGGACCAATTTTGTTGAAATGTAGCACTGTTACTCTTCAAGGAAATTTGTTGAGACAGTTCAATTTTCTTTAAGATATCTTGAACAGATCACACTATACACAGTTGAAAAGCATTGGTGGGTTTCCTAGCTCATCTGTCTTAAAAGAGAGATTCTGTGCGAGTTCAACTGCAAATTAGTTTACTTTTTCAATTTTATCTAGACAGCTGTTACACCAACTTGTATATGTTATTTTTTCCATTTTTACACCTCTGACAGGCACTACAAATGGCAAATAAATCAACAGGAGAAGTTAATCAAACACCAGCAGACTATGTGTGTGGTTAGGAAGTCGCTGCCACTGGCTGCTTGCTCATGCGCTGGATAGTAGTCCTTCACCAGCAAGTCGAAATGGGTGTGCATGGGGGAAACCTATGTATCAGCAAGTTGTTTCAGTTTTATAAAGTCTTCCCAGTTGCTTGAGCACAACAGAACAGAAGCTGTGTATCAGCATCTTAGTCCTCTGAATGCTTTAAGTTGTATCAGGTAAATAAAATGATTTTCTTAACCATAAAAATATAAAATGCAAGCACAGAAAACAAAAGGTTATCTAGATATGTATGTAGTACTCTTTAGCATGTAAGCCGCTGTGCATCGATCAAATAAACATTTACTCGATATTTACAGTAAACCAAACTCACAGCTCTATTATCTTTAGTTTATAATTATTCACTATTTCACTGACACTATAATTACTAGGGTGACCAAATGTCACGGTGCAGTGACAGTCCCAATTTTAAGTTGTGCGTCTTGAGAAATAACTAAAGAATATCAAAATGTTCTGGTTTTAACAGGCTGCCAATCTAATAAAACATTGCTCTGTTGACAAAAGCATCCTCACAATATATTTAGAAATGTGCATACAAACCTCCCATTGAGCACAAAACGCTATCGCCAACCTCCAACCTCATGTAACATACGAATAATAACACAGTCTTTGGCCCCCTGCAGCCCTAAAATGGATTGAGAAAGGTCTGATCGGAGGAACACTGAATAATGATAAGCAGACAGTGCAGCTGTAAAGTTGTTTTTAGTGTAACAGGAATATTAATTACATTTATTCACTGTATACATAACATGTCATGGAACTAAGACCAGGAAGCTTGTTTTCTCTTTTATTAATTTCTACATAAGATAAGTTGTTTGCACTTTTTACTTGTATGCTAACAAAATCATGTCACTTACTCTGTGTACTTCCAAGAAGCAGGAGAAGTGAGCTGCTGTGACAAGAGCGCAGGCATTCTGCCATGCAGCCATAGAAGCCACGTCTACATAGAGCATATCAGGCGCAAGCCACAGCACAACTCTGTAGGGAGCTGTCAAATGAATGACAGAGGAAAACTCTACAAAACATATAAGCAGAAGAAACTTTTGTCAAGGTATATTTTGAAACGGTAAACTAATCTGTAATTAAAGTCACACAGAATATTTCTCTATAAAAAAAAATTGCTACTGCTTTTTTACAGTGGGGTTTTTTAGGAACAAAAACTTTCCTGGCAAATTTGTTTTACGAATAAGTGTGTCAGATTTCAACAAAATTGGTCCTCTGGGAGCCGAGTCGTTTTATGCAAATAGATATGGTGACCACAGTAATTACCTTTTACACTGTATGTGAACGTACCTAAAAAATAACATGTACATTTCCCTTGCTGTGCTCACAGCTTTATGAAATTACAGTAAATTCTTTCTGAGATTTTCTTTGTAACATCAAACTTTTTAAAAAAAATTTAGTTGTGGAAATTGTACACTCTTGGAAAAAAACATGACCATAGTAAACAAAATACTTTTCACAAATTACAGCAGGCACATAATTATTTCCATTGTAATTTTCAGAACAAATTATTACATAATACCTAAATTTACAGTTTTTTGCTTTGGCATTTATGATACAAAGAGTAAGTTAAAGAGTAAGTTTGAAGATACAAAACATTGGAAGTAATTACAGTCCCTACATTCTTCTTTTTTTTTTTTTGCTTCATTGTATTTTTAACATAGTTTATCATACATGAGAAATAAAATAAAAAAAAAATGAAATAACATTATTAATTACTTATGCTTTGGGTTATAACCTTTGATTTAAGGGAGATATGGTGGTACAGTGGTTCATATCCTTGCCCTGGCACTATCTGTGTGGCATTTGCATGTTCTTTTACTGTTTGAGTGGCTTTTGTCTTGTTATTCTGGTTTACACCAACATGTCAAAGAGAAGCAAATTAGGTTGACTGGTGACTTTAAAGTGGGCATGTATAAGTACAGTATGTGAGCAACTGTGCCCTATGGTAATTTTCTCCCAATCTGGAGGCCAATCCTTAATTTTCTGAAAGGATAAGATATGACCTCTATGACCATGCAGATTTAAGAAATCAAGAAATGATTACTTTTCTTCATAATCTGCTTGCATTCAGTCCCGAGGATCGGTGACATTCTCAGTAAAGTTTGCATTGTCTCCTGTTTCAGCATCCCAAAGATGTGTTTTTGCAGATTGGCTGATTTTTTAGAATTAGCCATTTATGTTCAAGAGTCCCCTGCAGCTCCTTTTTGCCTTTTATTGGAATAGGTGGGTGCAGAAAAATGATGAGTGGAATTTTGAAATTCCCTTTTGATAAAATGTAGATAATTAATTTTACAGTTTGTTTGACTTTTTAAAGAATCAATTATTTATTTTATAATCATATATACAGTATATACCGTGAATACCAGCATTGTACAGTATGTGTGCACTTGCGTGATATTTTTAGGTGACATATCACAGTTATGTTTTCTGTCTTAATTCCTTTTGGATTTGTCTGTGTGGGAGCTGCAGACAGAAAGAACATCAAGGATTGGGTTAAGATCAGAAAAAGCTTTGTGTGCTTTTTTTATTTTTAATTTATTCTGCCCTCAAACTTCAGAGTCCCTGCTGTGAAGCATCCCTATAATTGATGCTTCCATCGTCACATTTGGCAGTTGGTATGGTGCTAACAGACTGAAGCACCCTATTGTGCCAGCACCAGACTCAGTTCTTTGACTTAAAACAAAACTGTTTAATTTTTGTTTCATTGCAGACTGTTAAACTATTTGTCATATGTTTATAGCACATATTTTCTTAATTACAAAAAAATGGAGTTAATTAGAAAATGACTATTATTTTTAATCAACACACTGGTACCCCTCTCTGGGTACTGCATCAGCGAAAAATAGAACCTTAAAACAAGGTGAGGTTTCATCCATTTTGCTTAAATTACTGTGTAATTTGTTATATTTAGTTTTTTTTATATTTGGGGTGTTTAAAAAGATAGCAAGCCATTTGTAGTGAATTAATGGAATGATAAAATAGAAATATTCCTAAACCAGAACTTGCTCTTTCAGCACCCTGAGAAAACCATACAGTAACACACTTGTGCTGGACAAATGCAAACTGTAATGTTTAAACATTTAAGATAATGTAAATCTCCCCTGCTAATAATGTCTCTGTTACATATATAGCACATATGCAGTATATATACATAAAAATATTATTTCAGTTATGATATATAAGCTTGTTATGAATTGTGATTTTAGCATTGTAAAGATTAAATTGTTATAAAAGAAAATTATTTTCTATAATAATTATATACATTTTAATATATAAATTATTCATTATATACATTTTATGCAAGAAAAATATTATGAAAGGTAATCATTTTTTTTTTAAATATGGCAAAATAAAACAGGCAAATCAAAAAATATAACATGAAGAAAACCACTTATATACAAATGGACACTTAGCACAAAAACCATGTAAATAAAAAGGCTAACTACAATGAATTGCATTGTGTGAAGTCTAAAAGTGGCAGTCTTTCATATGTTGGCATTAATTGTTGCAGGTGGCACTTACCCTAATTATTTCTAATTCTGGTTGTGTCTTCATGGGTTTTGCCTGTATAATGCCTGTGAATATCAATGTATAGTGAGCAGGTCTCTCGTTTGCCCTCACATTTTGCTTCCCTTGCTATTGACACCTGTGGCTGCTAAAATTTGACAGGGCAGCAAAAAAATGGCAACACACAGGCATACTTTACACTATTTTTCTAGCAGTTTTCAGTCGTATCATTCTTTTTCACTGGCCCTTCCAGAACCATTATTTTTTACAGACTCTATGAAAAATAATGATGTTGTTGAAGTGTGTGTTACAGCTTTGTTGATGTCTTTCTGTTTAGCTACGTAACAACCAATGATTCAGAGTGATGTACAGAATACCTTCAGAATAATGAAAATAACACAGGATAAATTTTTCAGAGCATTACCTAATGTCTAAATTGTGTCAAAAAAGTTTTAGCCCTTGACTAAAATATTCCCCATATTTGTTATAAATATGCTACATGCAGCTTATTCCTCTTCATCCCAGACATACTGTGTGACGTGCTGAAAAAGCCCATTTTAACACAAGTACACTGGTGCAGTATGTTTGAATATCTTGTGGTATTCAAACATTTCATCTGTTGGTCGGCTGACTGTAGCTTGGGAATTACTTTGTACAAGTTATGTCAATCTTAATTGGCCCTTGTAATCAAATGGCTGTTTCCTATCACAGAACCTCTGTTACAGTGTTAATCCCTGAAATCTAGAGCAGGAGTGTTGTTCCTAAAATATACTTGGTGGCATGCTCAATACCTGTTATTACCCAACATGTAAGGTCACTTAAATCTTTGACTTTACTCACCTTCTCTCTTATCTGCACTCATGACTGTCTGCACCTAAAGTGTGATCATTCACTGAATGGTCAATTATGTGGGAAGAGTAGGTGAGTCTAATAAAGTGGCCATTTGCAGTACATACCTGTATACTGTTACAATGCACTGTAGTGGGTTAGTGTATGGTTTGAAAATTGAAACCCAGAGAGCACTAGGAGAGACACTAGTGAATTAATGACTTAATTAATAATCTTTTTTTTTTCTTTTTTTCCTAGCCTTTAGGAGCAAGTGACTATTTAGAGATGTCTAAGTATTTTGATACAGTGTTCATTCGCAACATACCTCTAATGACGTTGGCAAAGAAGACGGAAGCCAGGAGGTTTATCACTCTCATCGATGCCTTCTATGAGCACAAAGTACAGTTTTTCTTTTTCCATTGTTTTATTTCTAGTTTATCTGGCTTTTGCTTAAGGCTTTGATTAAGCTTGTTCCATTTATGGATTGATAGATGTTTAAACAGGAGCAAAAAATGTTCTTCCCTGAGTTTGCATCCTTTAATACAAAATGTTATTTTCATTCATATTTCTTTAGATGTGATTCTTATTTTCAGAAAATAAAATAAAGCCACATTGTTAATAACCTTTATGCTTAGTCACAATCAAGTGTTTGCATGATTCAGATTATATTTCATTGAAAGAGATTGTAGGCTTTTAACATAATATAAAAATATACTAAAGATTTTAAAAAAATCATTGCCTGTAGAATCACTCCTACAGTTATTTTAACAACGTAACTAGTTACTAGTGTGGCACTGATCTAAAAATAAGGCAACAAGGTGTCTTACTAACAAAACTAAAAAGCATAAGAATGGGTAAATACTAGGAGCAACAAAGGTACAAAATAAAAGTGAATGTGTACTTCGATTGCAGTGATACATTTTTTAATCTTTCAGTTGAGGTAGATTGAGGGATTTGTGCAAGAATATACTGTGAAGCAGACTTAAATTGTATGTTGTGTAGACCAGCTCCTTTAACTTTAAATCATTGCTTCTCACACAAAGGCCTGCCATAGGTGTGGTGTCCAATTTTGGACATCCTCCTCCCTCTGAAAAAAAGTCATCCTTCCTTTTGCAAAACTACATCCTCCCCTCTACCTCTGCCAAAATGACTTTTCCTGCTCTGACAAAGCTTCCATGCAGAAAAACTTAATCTTTCCTCCTTAAACATATCTGCTTATAGTATGTACTCTATGTGTTTAGCTATATTTTAAAACTTGTACAAGGATTGATGCTAAGGGCCCATTTATACTTCATGCTCAGAATAGGAGAGATTTGAACTGCTGTTGGTTCTTATTTTATTAAGCAGTCTTTCATCACCTATTCCAGGGAGCATCTTGATGCTGTTTTACAATAAAACTGTTACTGTAGGTGGTAACAAAAATACATTCAGAGGGTCAGTTGCAGTGCACCTGAGATGGTACCATTGCATCTCTGTATCAATACCCAACTACTTTGTGTGGTACTAGCAAGGAAGAATCCTTGAGTCCAAGTGCTGTTTTAGTAAACAACAGAAGGAAATCAGGGCCAAGTTTCACTGTTCTGCAGCTAGCCCTGTTCTTTTCAGGTGTTTACCATCTGTGAAGACAGCAAAAATAAGGATTTACAGCTATACCTTCCCCCACATTTAATGGGGAAGAAATGTTCTACCTCATGAAGTATACTTGCAAACACTACATTAAATCTTCCATCTGCATGAACATTTGAGTGGCCTGCAGGATTATTGCAAATATTCTTCATATTGGCGCCTATCAAAATACTTTGAATTTTTCATTTCAGTACCATTGACTATATAAAATCACTTGGAAAATATTGAATACGGAATTTAAAACTGCATTAGTAAGTTCATCATTTATGCTGAGTACTGTTAATCGGTAGATCTGGAGTCTAAGTTTTGGTTCAATGAAACATTATTTTGAAATCCTATCTTCAGGAAATGCACAATAAAAAGTAACAAAAAAGAGCATGCAGAGAGCAATAATTTGAAGAGAACTTGTATAGTTAGTAGCATGTTACCAGAATTGCATCTTAGCAGCCCTGCCCCTTTGTTTAACTGAATTTTCAATTTTGTAAATAATAGGGAAACGTTAGTGAAATAGTTACAATATAACTTTCAAGCAAAGCTCCTCCAAGTCTGAAAATGGGTAGTTTGGAGAGGATTAGTGGGAGACAGCATAAACATATTAAAAATGTCCCTTTGCAGAAAGTTATTAAAACAATTAACTGAATTCCCATCCATCGGACAGCCACTAGGCACTGGTAAATGTCATTTAAGGTATAGATATCATAATAAGTACATTAAAATATTGTGCTCTAGCATTGTAATTTTATTTTAGCATACAGCATAATTGATTTTAAGAGAGGCATTAGCGAGATTAAATCACATCTCAATAAGGTATACAGATCTAAAGGATAGAGAAAGTAACAAGGTGTTTTATTTTCATCATACTCTAGCTGTCTTGCCATTTAGTTCTTTACAGAAAATATGTCACATTTTATGAAAAATGATAAATTAATGTAAAAAATGTAATTATAATAGTTTAACTATTACTATTAAAAGCTTTTCACAATAATAGGGTTTGACAGGACTTTGGTTTAAAATAAAAGGACATCCTTACTGGTACTACTGTGCGTGTGAAAACCCTTTAGACCTATACTGTATAATTGTTTGCATTTAAAGTATTATAGCCTATCATTGTTAATTTTAACTGTCTGCACAAATCATGTTTTGTAAATAAACATATGAGACATAAAGTCATTTAAGGGAGAATTAAAATTGAAAATAAAAATCATCAAGGGGTTTGTTTTTTAGATCCAGCCTGCCACAGCACTAATGTAATTTTTAAAAACCTTCAATGTGACATCCAAGAAAACAAATCAATAATGGGTACTAAGAAGCAGTGGAGGTTTTAATGATATCTTATATTCGAGCTCCTATTTTGAGTAAAATATATTATTAACCTCTTCAGCATTGGTACTGTGTGTTTGTCCTGACATCTTTTTAAGTTTATTGGGTGAAGAAATGTAAATGTTTGTGTCATAATTTGTACTTTATATTCTCAAACCTGTGTAATCCTGCGGGCTAGAGTCCAATCTGGCAGCGCTGGATGCTGGGCAGGGAGCAGCCCTAGACAAGGCACCAGTCCATCATATTACAGAACACACCCTCACTCACACAAAGAGTGTTAACCTGAGCACGGTGGCTTTGAGGATGTGGAAGGAAAGATGAGGTATCAGGAGAAAATGCAATGCCACACAAACAGGGGGAGATTATACCCACTATCATGGTATGTGTACCTTCTTTTAAAAGTTACATTATCTATTCCTTATCACAGCATTTGCTAACACCTATTTTATCATTATAGTATGTGCATACAACACCTGGCAAAAATTATGGAACCACTACTCTTGGAGGATGTCCATTAGCTGTTTTACTAAGTTGCAAAAAAACAAATCACTGACATGACACAAAAGTATTTTGTTTAACAGCTGAACATTCTGGCATTCATTGTAAAACATACCTCAAAAACATTAAATGAGATTGTTGTAATTAATGGCACATTTTTGTAGAGGAAAAAATACTGGAATCACTCAACGATGAGGAAAACTTCTGGATTCATCTGGTTATTTGCGTTTCTGAAACAAATACCTGCACAAGTCTAAATAGGCCAATTAGTGTGCAGTTCAAAGCTTATAGACCTTAATGAGCTGTGGCAGTGGCTGATTGACATGGAACATGGCACCAACAAGAGAGCTGTCAGTAGAAACAATGCAAAGGGTTAGTAAAACTTCTTCAAGAAGGTTATTCAACACAAAGTGTGGCAAAGGGTGTTGGTTGTTCCCAGTTAGTTGTGTCTAAAATGTGGAACAATTAAAAAGAAAATGGGAAATTTGGAAAAGGGAAACATCTAAGTAGACCAAGGAAGACGTCAATATGTCAGGACAGAAAACCCAAAGCAATATGCCTGGAAAGTAGAAAATGCACAACAAAAGAGATTAAAAACAAATCATCAGAAGCAGGAGTCAATGTTTGTGAACAAACTGTAATAAATCAGCTGAAGGAAATGGGATTTACATACAGACAAGCTAAATGTAAACCTTCATTAACACCTAAACAGAAGAAATCAAGGTTACAGTGAAAAAGAAGCAGTCGTGGACTGTGAATTAGATTAAAGTAATATTTGCCATGGAGATGATGAACTTTTGTTTGGTGCTTTTCCAATGAAATATATAAAGATGACTGCCTGAAGAAAACAAGCAAATTTCCTCACTCATTGCTGATATGCATGTCAATTAAAGGACCAGAGGAGATGGCAATCATTACCGCTACAGTAAATGCACAGGCATACACTGAAATTTTGGACACTTTTCTCATTCCGTCAATCAAAAATAGGTTTGGTGAGGACAGTCATTTTTCAGGATGATAATGTATCCTGCCACAGAGCAAAGAGCTTTGAAACTTTTCTTCAAGAAAGGCATATTAACTCAATAGTATGGCCACCAAACAGTCCGGATCTCAATCCAATTGAAAGTTTATGGTGAAAATTGAAAAAAGTGGTCCATGACAAGGCTCCATCCTGCAAAGCTGATCTACCAACAAGAAAGCTGCTGCCTGACTGTTGAGGAATATTGTTTTTCATTAGTCAAGTCCGTGCCTCAAAGAATTCAAGCTGTCATAAAAGCCAGAGGAGGTGCAACAAACTACTAATTGTAATTTTTTGAGTTAATGATTCCATAATTTTTTCCTTGTCATTGAGTTTCCATTATTTTTTCCTCTACTTCGTCTAAACAAAAATGTGCCTTTAATTACAACATTTCCATTAATTTTTTTTTTTTGAGATATGTTTTACAATTGCGCCCTGTGTTGGCTGGGATTGGCTCTGGAAGACCCCTGTGACCCTGTGGTTGGGATATAGCGGGTTGGATAATGGATGGATGGATGGATGTTTTACAATGCCCGAATGTTCAGCAGACAAATAAAATAGTTTTGTGTCATATCTGTGATTTGTTTTTTTGCTGAATGAACATCCTCTAAGAGTAGTGATTTCATTTGTTTAATCTAACAATATTGAAATCAAATTTTATTTGTCACATACAAATTCTATGTACAGTACAATATGTAATGAAATGATGAGTTGCTCCAATGACTATGCCTTTAAGAAAAATATAAACACAGGTCCCTGAGCTGGGGGTTGAGCCTAGAGGGGATTGTTATGTTAAGTGCAGAACTGAAGTCTATGAATAGCATTCACACATAGTTCTCCCTCTTGCTGTCCAGATGGGCCAGTACTGCACAAAGGATCAAGGTGATGTCATTCTCTGTGGATCTACTTGAGCGATATGCAAACTCTAATGGATCCAGTTCTTTTGGCTGTGAAGGACATATGTGATTCTTGACTAGCCTGTCCAAGCACTTCATTGCGATAGGCCTTAGTGAAACAGGACAATTGTCATTCAGACAGGTTGGATGTGATTTTTTAGGTACAGGGGTAAGTCCTGATAGTAATTTTTGAATCTGTTTAATTTTGGAGATATCCGGTGTTATGTTTATGGAAGACATAGCTTCCATAAACACATCAATGTTGTAATCAGAGCTATCCGTGGACATTTCCTAGTCAACAACATTCAGCACATCCTGGAGAATGGCCTCTGATTGGTCTGTCCAGCACATAATCTCATACGTAACTGGAGCTTTGCACTTTAACTTTTGTTTATATCTGGGCAGAAGAAAGATGGTGGCATGGTCAGATTTGCCAAATGGAGGCAGTGCTTGTGTTTTATAGCCATCTTTATGCAGTGTATAGCAGTTATGACATCCAGGGACTACACAGCTCCCTAAACATCCAACATAACAGACAGTGGGACACAAGCTTTGTCCTCTTCCACCTGACTCTGGCTCTCGGAGTAGTGGTAGCTGGCTCCTTTTAAAGGGCCCCTGAAAGTCCTCCAGGTGTCCAGTGATCTTCTTCCAGCAGCACTTCTAGGTGTGGTGGCAGTCCTGTTAAGCAGGGCTCAGCCATAGCCTTTGCACCCCCTGGTGGTGGCCACTGGCCCTAACATTGTTGAGCTTCCATACTCCATCCCCGTGGCACCACAGCAAGGCAGGGGGGCTAACCTCTGTCTTCCCGGGAGAAGTATTGCCCCGTGCAAGCTCCTTCCCTCAGTCCTTCCAATACGTAGGTGCCCCGCTCAGGTAAGAGTCTCAGCTGTCCATCACACTGTACTCCAGCCAGTGTTCTCACCCCTCTGATAGATATGTAATATGCTGATTAAAGTTCAGTATTAGATTTGAAGTGTCGCGTACAGTTCTGTCTACGCAGTGTCGGTGTCCGCTTGCGATGGAATATACACAGCTGTGATAAACTCCTGGGGAAGATAAAATGGTCAGCTTTTGAGCAGTCAGTAGCGTGATAAAACAGTTACATTCCTGCTGCCACAGCAGTTGTTGACCATGAGACACACACCTCCACCTTTCAGTCTGCGAGACTCCTCCGTTCTGTCCATATGGTAAACAGAGATAGGTTCAGCAGGCCGCATCGCATGGTCTTGTACCGTCAGAGCTAGCCATGTCTATATAAGGCAAAAGATGTTGCAGTTCTGAATGTCTTGTTGGAACTTTATCCTTGCTCTGACGAACTTGCAGCTTGTTCTTCAGTGACTAGTCATTGGCTAATATGACAGTGGGGCAGTAGTGGGTTACACATAATACAAAATAAAAACACAGTCTGATCAGACCAGGCAGAATGGCAACCTTACCCAGTGTGGAATATGACCCAGACACAGACAGGCAGACACATTAGATTTACCCCACACACATTTATTTAGGGTCTCCATTACACAAATTCACTACTCACAACCCCAATACCCCTCAGTCCAGGCCAACACAATGCTTCAGACCGCCTCCTTCTCTCCTCCAGAGACCTTGTCCACTCTTCCACCCGACTCAAGTCCTCCTCTGAAGGGAGGCGGCCCCTTTAAATTAGCACCCGGATGTGCTCCAGGTGCGTCCCCGGCAATCTCCCACCGACACGCCCCTCTGTGGCGGAGGTGCCAGCTGTATCCCCGGAGGCACTCCGGGGGTCCCTGTTCCTCTTCCCCCCAGCACTTCCTGGTGTGGCGGAAGTGCTGAGGTCCAGGGTCCTCCAGGTATTGGGGTGCCCCCTGGCGGTGACAATGGGCCCCTACAGGGTCGAGCTTCCCAGCTCTGTACCCGTGGCCCCCAGGGCGGTCGCCCCCTCGAGGTCTGGAGGAGGCACAAGCCCTCCTCCGGTCTTCTTGGGTGACTCGGGTGGGTACCACCCCCATCTGGGCACCACACCAGCAACACCATTTTGTAAGACTGAGTGTGGGATTGTTTTAGTTTGGGAAAATGGTTCAAAGGTTTTAACAGAAAATAAGCAGGCAAGAATCAGAGAGGAAAGGTCCAATACTTCAATTGTTTACTTGTTCAAATATAATATCAGTTACATACAATATAACAGCAATATACATGCAGATATAGGAATTGTACTATTGACTTACAGTAATATATATAAAGATATATGATTTATACTATTGACTTACAGTAATACAGATATGTGAATTATACTATTGACTTACAGTAATACAGATATGTGAATTATACTATACTTACAGTAATATCAAAAGACCCAGAGCCATCATCCTAGACCAGTAGACTGAGGGAGCCCACGTGTCAGTCTCGTCAGAGGATCAACTCGTGAGCCTGGTCCAATACCGGGCGGTGTGCACGTTCCCCACGGTTGAGCTTCCGAAGAAACTGAGGGCGGAACCTTCCCTTATATACTAATTGAGTGTCCTTACCCAAAATGGCTTACGTGTAAGCAGTGTATACAGAAGTGATCAGTTTCTGCACACCTTCTTCCCACGGGACATCTTATTGTTTTTCTTCTACTTGGCCCTCACTGAGATGGTGCCTAGTATCAGAAGACACACAATAACAAGCGTTGCTTGCAATGAAGCCCCTCGAAGTGAAAAACAAGTACATGGCCTTGACTGTATTCCCATAACATTCTGAAACTCTTTATGAGAAGCAAGTTTTTGCACATTCTTTCGCTATCATCCCAAACATTCCAATCTTTGTAGCTGGTTTTGCACTGAAGCGACCAATCCCCCCCTCTTACTCCTTTATTTCATCCCTTCTCCTGTTACAGAGAAAACCTTTTTTATTACAATCGGTCCCTCGCTCAGCGCAAAATCAGCAACCTTGTCTGTCGTGCTCTGTTATTAATTCGTTTTAAAACACAAAACACATAGCAATTAAATATAGTCATTAAAGCAATAATAATAATAAGCAGCACCAAAGGGCGGAGGAAAACTGACAACATTGTGGATGCCTTTGGTGACCAACCTGTTAAGATTGACCACCACGCATTTACAGATTCACCTTCAATTTTGGTCCCTAAAATTTGTAATTGAGACGTCGTCATGACTGTCTGTACAGTAAGTGCATCTACATGTTTTTGATGTTTAGCAGCCAATTCTTTTAATTGCAGGGAGCTATTTAATAAACGTTCAGCTACAGCCAGTGAAATTGAGGTCGGAGCATGCCAGACTTGCCATTGAACCTTGGTAAGATGGTTTTTAGTGGTGTAATTATTCAGATAGTAAGTATTATTTGCTATTTGCCAAACATATACATTATCAAGACATCCAGAAAACGGAACCTGTGGCAGCCTACGATTAGCGATGGTGGTGGAAACACAGAGTCGGTGAGGTCCCACTTCATACAGAGTGGTGTTCTGATTAACTAGTCTCCAATTACAGGTGGTTGCTTTACCTGAAATACATGGGTTTTCCTGTCCTGACATCAATCCACAGAACATACCAATATTAGTGTGTTCGCAATTTCGTAAATCATATGTTTTGTTTGTTTTAGGTTCTAGCCACTCACCATCTAATTGCAGCTGCCAAAAGTGTCCGTGTGCAACAACAGGTAAAACGTGATATCTACACAAGGTTATCATAGTGGTAACATTATATTGAAACCAATACCCATTACATATTGTATCATTACACCTAGTGTTTTCAGGTTTAACCGTTAACCATAAGCTACTGCTAATGTTCCATATATCTTGCCATATTTGCATATTATTAGTCCTTAAAGCCATTTGCATGTTATTTTTCTGTATCTGTGCTTGTAATATGTTAAAAGTGCATACAGTCCAGTTCATGAAAGTTGAGACATTTAGCCATCGAATGTCATTGCTAGCCATGATTATCCAATCTGAAGCGCGTTGTTCCCAGTTTACTGTTTGCTGATGAGAGACCATGGACTGAGGTAACCACCTAGCCATTTGGTCTGCCACTTTGTGAGTATGTCGTCCCACATTCTCAAGCTTGTTTGCAGTTATTTCATTATCTATGGTGTTTAAAGTTCCTAGGGTGGTGCCAACCCCTCCTAAGAAAGTGTCATACCATGCCCGTTTAGCACGCTTACACTGTGGCAACAGTGGAAATGTCACTTGCCATGTAACCTTAGTCCTTTTTGCTGTCATAGAAACAAGTTTACATGTGTCTATTATTGGTTCTACATGTGACTGTCTCGTTATGGGGGTTCTAGCCCACACGGCTATGGCAAGCATTGGTATAGTCCTGTTAATAATTTCAGTTGCATTGATCCAGCCAATGGGCCCAATCTTATTAGAGGTGTATTCGCCTGATGTTGCATTGACCTCGCACTGTACCTTGGAGCCGTTCCAGGGCCCCATACACCAAGTTACTTTCGACGTCCAGGTAATATTTAAGTTTTCAGAGCACTCAATCAGATACCTCTGTGGTTTTACCCCCGGCACCTTCAAGTTCGAGGAGTAGATGGTGCACCCATCACCAGTCGTAATTGTAAGGACATTGCAAGACTGATTCTCCGGACACGTCGTGTTCTCCTGCCGTCTAGATTTAGTGGAAGTGTTCCACCACCATCGGACCTGAGTCGTCTCCGTTGCCTCGCCTCCTAATGTAGTGGCTCCTACTTCATTCAGAACACCCCCAATTCTGTAAAACAAGAACACAGCATGTTGCACCCACTCCTCACTCCCGTCTATAGCAGTGTTTTGCAGGAACATTTACCCATGCTTCTTCTCCATTGTATAGAACAGTTACAATCAAATCCTGTCCCATTGCGATGATTTCTGCCGGGCGGGGTGGTCCATGGGGTTGTTTAACCCACACCTTCGCCCCATTAACCAATTTAGGAGCATCTGTTGATCCAAATCCCCCCACATTCCGGCCAGTCTTAACTACTGGTGCAGTACTTTCCTGCACTTTTCCCATGTGAACTGGTATTATTAACAATTGCGCTATTCGATCTCCCTTAGTCAATTTGATTGGATCCCCCATTGAGGATTGTAACAGAACTTTGACGGTCCCTTGGTAATCTGCGTCGATTACGCCTGCTAGCACAGTGACTCCCTTTAGCGCTAGACTTGATCTTGGGCATACATGCCCGTAGTGTCCCTTCGGGATTTTCACCCCTATCCCTGTATTAATTATAGTTACTCGTTCGGTGACTGTCTCATCCTGTATCGCATAGAGATCTAAGCCTGCTGCCCCCTCACTGCCCCTAATGGGTAGTTTCGCGTCTGGATGCTCTGTCCAGATCTGTATTGGCCCGTCTGCGTCCATTTTACAGATCTGAAATTTCATCCTCTGCAACGGAGTTGAACCTGTTGCAAATGGGCGATTATTGAGCGCGCAAACCGCATCCACTAAATGCTCCTTCCAGTTTTGGAGTGTTCCCCCTCCTCTCTTACGCAGCTGAGTTTTCAATAACCCGTTAACTCGTTCCACTAACCCTGCGGCCTGCGGATGATAGGTTACATGGTATACCCACTCTACCTGTCTTTCCGCCGCCCAGCGCTTCACTTTCCATCCTGTAAAGTGCGTCCCATTATCTGATTGAACCTGCAATGGGAGGCCATATGCCAATTCTACCTTTTGAAGGGCCAATAGGGTGGCCTCTTGGTTGGCATGTGGGCAGGGATGTACCACCAATACTCCGGAGTATGTGTCCACCACCGTGCATGCATACTCACACCCTTTGGACCTAGGCATGGGCCCAATAAAATCAATTTGCCAAATTTGTCCTGGTTCCCGCCCCCTGTTAATATGTCCCATTACTGGTTGCAATACCGGGAGCTTCTGCTGATGCTGACATGTTTCACAATTTAATCCTACCTCCCTCGCTTTGTCTATAGTTAGGGCCACCCCCCTCTCTGCTGCCCACTTTACAGTAGCAGCCGCCCCAAGGTGACCCCCCCTCTCATGCGCCCACTTTGCCATGTCTGTTCCATGTTCCATTATTGTTACTGTCGCGGTTTTGGTTTGAGCATCCGCCACCGCGTTAAAAAGAGCCTCTGCATCCGTCCCTTTTGTATGCGCGTCCACGTGCGACACCGTGATGTTAGGATTATTGGCAGCAATTTCCCAAATTTGTTCCCACATCTCTCTCCCCCAAACGTCCCTTCCTTTGATTGCCCACTTATTTTTCTTCCATGTGGGCATCCACACCCCTAGCCCGTTTGCCACGGACCATGAGTCAGTGTAGATATGACAGGGACTCAGCTTTTCCTGCTGTAATATCATCGCTACTGCCTGTAGCTCTGCCCACTGACTGCTCTTTCCTTCTCCCCTCCCTTCCAGCATTTTCCCAGTGTGAGGATTATACGCCACCGCTTTCCAGCAGCGCCGCCCCCCCACCACTCTGCAACTCCCATCGGTGAACCAGGCGTGCTGTTTTTGCTCGTCTGTCAGGGTATCGTATAACTTACCCCATTTCACCGGCGACTCCTCCTCGTGAGTCACCATTATTATTTCCTCACCTTCCTCTGGTACCTCTGCCACTTTCTCGTGTAATACAGACACACCGGTTGCGCCGGGCTTCGCCCGGTCAGCTATGTACCATTTCCATTTGATTATGGTGTTTTCTTGGGCTGCCCCCACCCTGTGAGTTTTGGGGTTGCTCATTACCCATGTCATGATCGGTATCTGCGGTCGCAAAAGGACCTCATGTCCTAGTGTCAGTTGTTCTGTGTCTATGAGTGCAAGATAACACGCCTGCAATTGTCGTTCGAACGGAGTGTAGCGTGAACATGCATCTACTAATTTTTTAGACCAGAACCCTAAAGGTCTGCGTTTCCCACTCTGCTTTTGCCACAAGCTCCAGTTAGCATAGCACTCGGTTGAGGACACCTGCAATTCTAGAGGCCCATCCTCCACCCTTGCCAGGCTCCCTGCCTGCACTATCGCTTCCTTGGCCAGCGCGAAAGCCACCTGCGCTTCTGGTGTCCATTCGAACGTATTCTTTTTACGTGTGATCTTGTATAACGGCCCCAGAATTTGCCCCATGTGCGGTATATGGTGTCGCCAGTATCCAAATAGCCCCACAAATTTCTGCACATCCTGCTTTGTTTTTGGGGTTGCAAAGTGAACGACTTTGTTGCGTACCTTTTCCACTATCTCTCTTTCTCCCTTGTTCCACTGAATCCCCAAAAACTTAACCGTGTGAGAGGGTCCTTGTATTTTTTGTGGGTTAATTTCCCATCCCTTGCTTTTCATGTGTTCTACTAGTGAGGCTATCGCCTCTCCTACCTGCCCCTCTGTCTCCCCCTGCACCATGATGTCATCGATATAATGGGTGATTGTGAGGTCCGCCGACCTTTTCCACTCATCTAAATGTTCTGCCACCAGCCGGTGACAGATGGTTGGGGAATGTAAATACCCCTGTGGCAGGCGAGTGAAAGTGTATTGTCTCCCCAGCCATGTAAATGCAAACTGATCCTGCTTATCCTCAGGGATGGGGATTGTGAAAAAGGCATTTGCCAAGTCTATCACCCCGTAACACTTTCCCTTACTTGCCTGAATTTTTTCTATCAATGTAATAGTGTCAGGCACCGCCGCCGTCAGGGGCGGTGTGTGCTTATTTAGTTCTCGGTAATCTACCGTCATTCGCCAAGTGCCGTCTGACTTTTTAACAGGCCAGATTGGGTTGTTCCACTTAGTGGTTACTCCCCTCAACACTCCTACGTTCAGGTAATCTTTTATTGCAGCCTGAATTTCTTCCTGCCCTCCTGGAATCCTATACTGTTTTTGACACACTACTTTTCGGGCGATTGGGATGGGGAACGGTGGTATTTTCAATTTCCCCACTGTCACTGCTCTAACTTTCTTTGGGCCCCCAAAAGAAAATGTCCCCTCATTGGGGAGATGAAGAGTCATCCCCCGTAAAATGTCCATCCCTATTATATACTCTTTCACTGGGGTGATTAGTACGGGGTAGGGTCTCACGGGCAACTGACCAATTTGTAACATCACCGTCACCTGAGTGGCAGGGATGTCTGTTCCCCCGATCCCCTGCACTGTCAATCGTTTCCCCTTGAATTTAGATGGATTCCCATATATTAAAGTGGCCTCCGCACCCGTATCGATGAGAGCCTTTACTATTTGTTTGTTTTTAGTTTCCCAATGTATCGTTACCGGTACAAAAGGTCGAATGTCCGCATCATGCCAATTTAGAGCTCTCACCTGTGCTTGGCCCCATCCCTAACAATCTCGTGCTGCGCGTTCTAATTCTTCGACGGGATATAAAGTCCTTCCTTTATTTTTCCCTTTCCCTTTGCTCTTAGCTTTCTTCCCTCCTTTCTCATGTTTACTCTTGCGCCGGTTTTTCCCCCTGTCTTCCTCCTCCTCCTCCGAGGAGCTCTCGGAAGATGAAGAGGGGCCAATTTCATCACGCTTCTTACTCAACTTTTCCCACTCAGCGAAGGTAAGAAGTGAATGTACTTCTGCCTTTGCTACTCGTTTCTTTATTCCACCAGACTTATCTATAAGTCCTTTTTTCTTTGCCCTGTCCAGGAGCACTCCTGTAGGCAGTCCATCTATCTCTTCCTTAGGGACTTTAGCATTAATTAACGCTCCCCATAACTCCTTCCTATTCACTCCCCCTGTTCTATAGGCGCTATCCCTTGATGTAGCCCCAGTGCGTTGTGTTGCAGCTGTCCCTGGCGGGGCTCCTCCCCACTCCCCCAGGTCACCTAAATCCCGTAATTTGGCTACAACTTCCCCCACTCCTGCACCTACCTCATTCAGTAAAAGAGTCATTATTATTCCTTTCAAGTTAGCAGGGGCTGTTTTTATTAGGATGGTCCTGGCTACAGATGTAAATGGGAACACATCTAACTGATCCGCTTGGCCCGCTACCACGGCGTCCCTCATTGCCAATTCTCTAACCACCCGAATCGCCTGCTGCAAAGTCGTCCATGGTTTTACTTCAGGCCAATTCTGTGGGTGTGGATATATTTCATATGCTGCATTCGCCGCCAGCGCCAGCAACGTGCTGTCCCCTTCTAACTTAGTCAATTCTTGTCTCATTGCTTGTTTAAAACGGGAATCGACAGCATAATCTGTAAATTCAGTACCATCCCCCTTATCCAGTGACACATGCCCGGCTCCTGCATCATGCAAGCGTACGAGCCATGTGTCTACTGGCTCATTTCGCCCTTGTGCATAACGTGATCTAAATCCTTCCCTTTCTTGTGCAGTATAATCTTCGAAAACATCTCCCCTCCTAACATTACCATGTGCGTCAGTAAAAAGTCTGCGACGCATCACGGGTTTAGCCTGTAAAGGCAGAGGATCAATTACCGACCCTGCATCGGGTCCGTCATCATCCTCATAATCATCATCCCAAATGTTACCGTCCCATTTTTCAGGATCCCACTCATGGACGTTAACTGCGGCTACAAACGCTTTGATCTTCGCAACATCCGGTCTACGCTTCTTTTTCGCATTCACCTTGGCTATGCAAAAGGCTGCCTTTTCCGCCATCCCCTCGGCTCTCTGTACCCGCGGCAATAATACAGCTACCTGGGATTCGGCCATTGAGGCCCGCCCTAACGCATCCGCCAAGTCCATTTGCATTTTCTTAATCTCCCTTTCTTTTTCGTCTATCAGACTATCCAGATTTTTAACCGCAGTTAGCAAAACCCACCCTCGCGTCTGCAAGCCCATTATGGGTTCCTTTGCAGACACCTGACATTTCTTAAGCGCGGCTAGCACATTCACTGGTGTTGGGGGATCCAAGCTCTGCCAATATTGTGCTAATCCCCCCCCACATCTCAATTCTCTGGCGCAGTCTTCCCATACTGTTTCCTCCCAGCCGGGGAGAGGTAAAGGAGCTGCGCCAGGGTTTTTATCCTTCTTCTTAAACATCTCTGATTTCCTTTGCCTCACTTAATAGTTCAATATTTTACCAGATTCCCCAAAATCCTGCCGACTACGCCAAAATGTTTTAGTTTGGGAAAATGGTTCAAAGGTTTTAACAGAAAATAAGCAGGCAAGAATCAGAGAGGAAAGGTCCAATACTTCAATTGTTTACTTGTTCAAATATAATATCAGTTACATACAATATAACAGCAATATACATGCAGATATAGGAATTGTACTATTGACTTACAGTAATATATATAAAGATATATGATTTATACTATTGACTTACAGTAATACAGATATGTGAATTATACTATTGACTTACAGTAATACAGATATGTGAATTATACTATACTTACAGTAATATCAAAAGACCCAGAGCCATCATCCTAGACCAGTAGACTGAGGGAGCCCACGTGTCAGTCTCGTCAGAGGATCAACTCGTGAGCCTGGTCCAATACCGGGCGGTGTGCACGTTCCCCACGGTTGAGCTTCCGAAGAAACTGAGGGCGGAACCTTCCCTTATATACTAATTGAGTGTCCTTACCCAAAATGGCTTACGTGTAAGCAGTGTATACAGAAGTGATCAGTTTCTGCACACCTTCTTCCCACGGGACATCTTATTGTTTTTCTTCTACTTGGCCCTCACTGAGATGGTGCCTAGTATCAGAAGACACACAATAACAAGCGTTGCTTGCAATGAAGCCCCTCGAAGTGAAAAACAAGTACATGGCCTTGACTGTATTCCCATAACATTCTGAAACTCTTTATGAGAAGCAAGTTTTTGCACATTCTTTCGCTATCATCCCAAACATTCCAATCTTTGTAGCTGGTTTTGCACTGAAGCGACCAATCCCCCCCTCTTACTCCTTTATTTCATCCCTTCTCCTGTTACAGAGAAAACCTTTTTTATTACAGGGATGTAAGCAAATAGTTCACGTTGTATTGAAATCTACTTTATAATATATTGCTGTAACCTTGTCTCATTGTAGAAATGTTGTTAAAACAAGTCTCTACAGTGTTGGGAGAAATAAGTGTATGTATGTAGTGTACAGTGTATGCCAGAAATAATGATTTACATTCAGAACAAAAACCTTGATGTTTTCTTTGTCGTAACATACAATCATTTTTGCTATTCAAGATCTGAGTAGATATGAAAATGAATGGATAGATTATCTTCCTTCCCATCAGTCTACTGTGCAGATCACTTTTCTGGAAGGACTGCATAGAGGTGTACAGTAAATAGTAAGTGTATATGTGATAGCATAGAACTTGGTACTGCTTTTATTTTGCTTAGACTGCAGATTTCTTAGTTGCCTCTTTTATTATTATGCACCTTACATGTTTGCGGAAATTGAAAGATTTTTGCATAGTATGTAGACATAGTTTGGGTAGTAGGAATGGTCTCCTTCTAATAGTTTATTTACGATGTTAAAGGGGGCTTCAAAATTATTTTGCGTCACACAGTAGAACCATCCTTGGCTCAGCATTGTTCATAAAACCTACAGCATTTTAAACTGATGGAATATCAAGCCCCTGGGCATGGTTGCATTAATTAGCTTTTTTGCTGATTCATAGACCTAGGAATATTCAGTTAGCTGATAAAAAATATGAGATCAAAGCAAGCAGCAACAGTAAGTGGCCCATATCATCTTAATACATAATTCGCCAGCCTACTCACTCACTCACTCACTCACTCACTCACTCACTCACATCCGTCCGAAGCCGAATGCGCAGTCGCCTTCTGCGCAGCTGCCTGAAAAACCTTACGAGACCGACATCGCAGCAGGCAGCGGATTTACGGCCACGAAAATTCAAAGAGAAAGGCGACTTCGATTAAAGCTCTAGAGGCCTGAAAGGCGATTTCGACTACAGCTCGAGGCCTAATTACACATTCATTCAATACACCTATATCAGGTTTGTGGTGCTTATACTTATTACTATTCCACTCGTGCCAGTTTCATCTTACGTTGTCGAAACGGGCTCTTTGTCTAGTTTAATATAAAGGTTATTACTCATTTGTTTGCTAGTGATAAAACTTTCATGGAGTTTCTTATTTATTCCAGGTCCGAGTTGTATGCCTGGCTGATTCACCTTTGGACAGTATATTTGTTCAGGAACGGCAAGAAGATAGCAGTGAGGCTCATCGGATATTAATGGATGACCTTGGTTTATCTCAGGTTAGTCTTAATGTTCTTTAATTTAGATCTATGAGACATACACTAACATAAAACTATGCATACCTGCTTTCTGTATAACATTTTTAGTGCTTGTGATTCACAGCTTCAGGAGATGGGTTTCAAAACCTGGCTAGTTACTGTCTGGGCAGGGTGTGGACATTTTCCATGTGTCTGCTTGGTTTCCCTGTGTGCTCCTGATTCAGCTTGTGCTTCTTTGACTGCTTTGTAGTTTTTTACTTTTGAGTAAGCTAAATGATGTAATCGGTGTGCTACAAGATGAGAAGTAAAATCACAATGTTCCGGGATGAACTTCTGTTCCCATGTAAATGTAATCATCTTAATCTAGGTCTGGTTAACAAACAAAAGCCCTGTGATCCCAAACACTGTTTATTTTTGTTATGAAGAAGGACACAAACACCTAAAGAATTAAAATCATAGCATTAAATGGCATATTGACCCTGGACCTGTATGGGAAACACTGACAGCCACAAGTGGTGAGATTAGTGACTAAATAAAAAGTTTCTCTCATTTAGGGTTTTGAAACATTGGAAGATTTGCAGTAGAGATCTGCATTTCTCTCATATGATTTAAGTTATTCATTTATAAGATGTACTGTAATCTCTTAGTACTACTGGTGGGAGAAGGTATACAATGAATAAGATGTAGCACTAACATAATCTGAGTCTTTAAAAACATTCTTGTCAGTTGCAGTATATGTTAGAAAGATGATCTGAGTGACTGTTTTAAAAGTTACAATTTACTGCCAACACCGCAGCCAAAACATCAGGAGCTGCACATGTCAAGTAGGAAGTATTTTTTAAGTTATATTGAAACTGCATGATTACTGAGGCAGCTGAAATGGGCACTAGGGATGCTAAAAAGCTGTTAAAATGGCAATTTTAAAGTAATTAAGCCAACAACTTCCTGTGTGAAAGAAATCCACTTACCTGTCTTTGCAATGGATGTTTAAGAGTTCTACAATACAAAAGCTATACGCCAGGCACCCTGGGTTCAATTGCAGGAGTTGGCAACACGTTTAGTGCAGATATTGATTCAATGGTTCTATGCAAACGTGGAATTAAATCTTCATTAAGTGGGCAGGAGCAGTATTACAAATCAGACTAATGCAGTCCTCTACTTTTAAGTCAAAAGCATCAAAATCCTAAATGTTGTTACAGTTGAAATTGGTACAAAAACACTCCATACCAATACAATAGGTCTGCATACCTACCCTAAATATTGAATTGTTTTTTAAAAAACAGAAACTTCTCTTGCTTTCTAATCCTGGAAGTTTCCTCAGGGGTTTCAAGAGCAACAATGTATGTAAGACAGGAACTCATACTTACACAACGGCTGCTGCTTTTCACCCACAGTTGCCCATTTTGGGTTAACATAGATACCAGATAACCTAATATGTATCTTTAGGAGTGCAAAATCCACGAATACACTAGGAGAATGTGCAATATCCATCCTGACACCAAATAAGCTAAGAATTGAACATGAGTCCTAGGTGCCGGACGGCAGTAGTGCTAACCACTGTGCCTCAGTGCTATTTCAAAAAATTGCTGTCAAATGACTATTTGTTGCTTCTGTTCCTACTAGAGGAAGTAATGCACTGAATAATTATTAAAACACAATTACAGGGGAATATTGGTCCAACAAATATAAAAACTTTAAGACTTATCACACGTTTTATCCCATTTTCATTTTGAACCCAGAGTGAAAAATGTACAATTTTGATATTTATTGCTGAACATTAACTATGATGACCTATAAAAAAAATAAAATCTTGGCTGGAATTCCAACTTGCTGCATACCATTCAGTTTATGGAGGAGTGTACAAATCATCAGTTATGACACGGAGAAGACTATTAAGCATGGAAAAAGCAAATACAATGTCATTATTCCAGAGTATCAATTTAAGGGGGCAGAGGATTCAAGTTTTCAACAACTGTAAAAGGGGTGTCACTGAATTCTGCACTACTTTAACATTAATTTTACCTAAAATGACTACATCTACTTTCTTTTCAAATTTAGACTACTAAGGCTTCTTTCTATCAAGGCTTAAAGGTTTTACTACAACTCTCAAAATGGGCAGGGTCTTAAATAAAATAAAAATCAGTACAGTAGTTTGTTTAATATTCTACTGTTTGTTTGATTGTAATACACTATGACCACTATGATAAAAGAGGAATGTTGGGGTACCAACTGGGTCTCCTGTTTTAATAAGTTCATAAATTATAGTGAGAACAGTGCCCACAGCACAAAGGAAAAAGGCCAGTTTGTTAGCCAAATTCTGCTACTGCACAAATAATACTTTGTTGGGAGCTCTGTCCCTAGCAATGTAAGGTTTGCAATAGATGCCATCTATCAGGTCTCGTCCGTCTTTATGGTGGCCACCTTGGGCTGAGCATGGGCAGCGTTAGACAATACCTGGTACAGTACTGGGGTAAAAGAGAAGACATTGTTAGCCACAGTGCCCCCTCTTGTCCCGGAGTGGTATGGTGGCTTAACTCATCAGAACCAGGAAGGTGGTCTCTAGGTGTACATTTGTGACATTACCTCTTATTTACTTGTTACAAAGAAAATAAGCACAAGTAGAATTCCACTATACTGGTTACACATATAAAATGTGTGTTTCAGTACTATGCCAAAAAAAACTAAATTAACTGTTAAGTGAAAGGATATGCATGGTGTCCGTTTTAAAAGTCATATTTTATGTATCATTAATGGATAGCAATGTTTTGTAATTTTTTCCTCATACAGTACACAAGAAAGTTCAGATTCAAACATCAAATTAAGAATAGGATTTACTGTATTGCATGAGTACTGTTTATTAATGTTGAAGATTTATGGTCTCAGGCAAAATGATAATGTGTTCTTAGTTGTGTTGAGCTTTACAATTTTAACTGAAATAGCTGATGTAGATCAGTCATTATACATTGCAGAGTGCCAGCAACATTGTGACTGTGAATAGATAGATAGATAGATAGATAGATAGATAGATAGATAGATAGATAGATAGATAGATAGATAGATAGATAGATAGATAGATAGATAGATAGATAGATAGATAGATAGATAGATAGATAGATAGATACTTTATTAATCCCAGTGTATAGCAATAAACTGGAATCCCAGAGTTGTGAAGCATTGCAATGGAGGAGTGAAAGGACAATTAAACCAAAAAAAAAAAATCAATGTGCCGTCCTCCATGTTACTAAAAGTATTCCAGCACAGGATGGCTCGTTACTTTACAAGTGAAATGAAATTTCATTGGTTTATTAGCAAATGAAAAACAATTCACTATGTTTAATCATCATTGTATGGAACAGTTTCTGCTAATTTAATGGGGAATAACATCAAATAACATTGTGCCTACAATGGTACAGACATGTGGTATGAAGTGATGACCTGTCACTGGCCACGACTGCTCTGTGCTACAGCCCTCCAGGTTGAAGATCCTGAGGGAGACCAAAGAAACTCTTGCCTGTCCAAATGAAGAAAAGAAAAGTAAGCATTGCCCCAGAGGACGCTAAGGGTGGCATTCCAACAAGCAGGCCCTGTGCCACTGCAGAACTGACACAAGGAAGATATAGAAAATAATCACTATATAGTTTACATTTTTAATTTATTCTTATAATGTAACTTTATAAAAATTATTTTGACTTTACAATAGTGAAACTTGTTTATAATTCCGTCCTGCATAGGAAAGACTGTGCACTTAGACAAAGATGCTTGTCACCTTTGAAAATACTGCTGAAGCTTGTACCCCATTCATACAACTATACCAGTGCTTCATCTTAGTTGTAGTCATGCAGCAGACACTCTTTGCTCAAATTATATATTTTCATTAGAGTTGCTTTTTATGTACAGGATTATATGTCATACTCATGACAAAATCATTTCTTACATACTTGGTTTTGGTAAAATGCTTGTTTATAGTTTCTTGTCTTCACTTATAGCCATAAAATGATCATTCACGTCATCAGTGGTTTAGCTAAAACTAATCTTAATTTTATCTCATTAAATAATTAACAGTTTTTATAGTTGTGTCAAGATAAAAAAATCTTCTATTAATGTTATTCTTAATTTAGGGAGAAGTCAGTTTCATGTTTGATGTTTATTTTCAGGATTCAGCAAGTGGACTTTCAATCTTTACTGGAGAAGAAGAAATCTTTGCCTTTTACCGAACAATTTCTCGCCTTACAGAAATGCAGACAGAGCAATACTGGAATGATGGGGACAGAAGTAATAGATAATAGTCTGCTTCCTTACCTAGCATGAAGTGGGAAACAAAGTAGATATATAAATTTGTGTTGCAAAAAATATATGAGAGTTCTTCAAAATACCTCCGCAGGCCATTTTTGTGAGCAACAAGACTTTTAATTACAGTAATCCCTCCTCCATCACGGGGGTTGCGTTCCAGAGCCACCCGCAAAAGAAGAAAATCCGCGAAGTAGAAACCATATGTTTATATGGTTATTTTTATATTGTCATGCTTGGGTCACAGATTTGCGCAGAAACACAGGAGGTTGTAGAGAGACAGGAACGTTATTCAAACACTGCAAACAAACATTTGTCTCTTTTTCAAAAGTTTAAACTGTGCTCCATGACAAGACAGAGATGACAGTTCCGTCTCACAATTAAAAGAATGCAAACATATCTTCCTCTTCAAAGGAGTGCGTGTCAGGAGCAGATCATGTCAGAGAGAGAGAGAAAAGCAAACAAATCAATAGGGCTGTTTGGCTTTTAAGTATGCGAAGCACCGCCGGTACAAAGCTGTTGAAGGCGGCAGCTCACACCTCCTCCGTCAGGAGCAGGGAGAGAGAGAGAGAGAGAGAGAGACAGAGAAAAACAAACAATCGAAAATCAATACGTGCCCTTTGAGCTTTTAAGTATGCGAAGCACCTTGCAGTATGTCGCTTCACGAAGCAGCTGCACACAGAAGGTAGCAACGTGAAGATAATCTTTCAGCATTTTTAGACGAGCGTCCGTATCGTCTAGGTGTGCGAACAGCCCCCCTGCTCACACCCCCTACGTCAGGATCAGAGAAAGTCAGCGCAAGAGAGAGAGAGAGAGAAAGTAAGCTGGGTAGCTTCTCAGCCATCTGCCAATAGCGTCCCTTGTATGAAATCAACTGGGCAAACCAACTGAGGAAGCATGTACCAGAAATTAAAAGACCCATTGTCCTCAGAAATCCGCGAACCAGCAAAAAATCCGTGATATATATTTAAATATGCTTACATATAAAATCCGCGATAGAGTGAAGCTGCGAAAGGTGAAGCGCGATATAGCGAGGGATTACTGTATTGTAACCATTGGTGTGATTGTTCAGTACCACGTGCTTACCCTGTGGTCTGTATGTGGATCCCAATGCCCCAGTGCAGTGATTGGGATACTTTGCTGGAAAAATGGTGCTGGCCTTCGAATGAGATGCAAAACCAAGGTTCTGACTCTCTGTGGTCATAAAAGATTCCTGAGCATCGTGTCCATTAGTGTCTTGGCTAAGTAGCCCATCATGGCCTCCTCCATTCTATCACCCTAATCATCCCCTGTCTCTAATTGGCTATCTCTCTCATCCCTTCACAACCTAATAGTTAAAGTGTGCTAAGCGTACTGGTGCAGGAACAGCTGCCATTGCATTATTCAAATGAATGCTGCACCGTGTTTCTTCTGTTGCCTGTACTGTTGGTGTGTAAGTTGCAACCAAGTCATGTACATGGCTGTATGTCTGTCAGTTTACTTTTTTTTTTTTTGCTTTTTGCAGACAGTGTTTAAAGAGGCTGGCATTCAAACCAATTTATGCACTCAGTATGGCAATGATGTTTTACCATACTGAAATATATATGACTGGGTGAAGAAAGATCTGGACAAGTGTGAAAGTTGGGATAGTGCTGAGGAAGGCTGTCAATATTAACATGTGATGAAACCTACAAAAAAGCTAGATCAATTGTTCTGACCGGAGAGTATTGATAGGGAAAACAGCATTCCAATTGTTTTCATTTGATAAGATGAAATAAGCAGTGCATAACTGTCATTACACGTAAAAGTGGGTAGATGCAGAAATGGGCATTAGGAGTCAGAGAGATGATATTGAGAACTAATGGATTGGAAATATTTGAAAGAAAAACTTCATAAACATTTTGAAGAACCCTCATATACAGTATATTCTATATATTATAACTGCACTTTATCAGCTCCACTATCATATTCCATGTATGTATATAAAGTATATATATTATATAATTTAACTTTGTTTCTTTAAAAATGCTGTAAGTTCTAAGTGTAAATTTTAATTATTAAAATAACTTAAAATTGTGGATTATATTCATAATGCTGTTTAAGTGTATTTAATTCTGTGGAATATTATTATAAAAGCAAGAAACATTTACCAAATGTTTGCCTTAAGATACATTACACAAAATATACATTTTGTTTTTAAAGGCTTTTGTATTTATTTAACCTTTAGATGATAATAGTTTAGAATCAAGGGGTCGCCAACACCGGTTCTGGAGGACCACCGTGGCTGCAGGTTTTCATTCTGACCCTTTTTTTTAATGAGTGCCCTATTTGTGCTGCTAATTAACTTCTTGTGAATTCAGTTTAATTGATTTGCTTTTTTAAGATTTGCTGCCCTGAATTTCTTCATCATTCCACTGAATTGCTTCGTTTCTTTCCTTAAACGGCACCCAAACAGAAATGAAATGTGAAATGAGTGAGCCAACAGAAGAACAACTAAGTCAGGACCTCAAACTCCAACCAGTTTCACTCTAAGCAGTTGCTCAATGAGGTGCCGAGTCTTGTTGTTAATTAAACTCGTTCTTTAAGTCAGTGGTTTGTTGCTGCTCTCGTGGTGCATTAGCAGACATTTCTGAAATTGTTGATTTTCTCTTTCTAAGAGCCCTGATAAAATGTTTTGTGGACCTGAGCAGATCGATATTCCTGAGACCCTCATCTTTCTTTATTTTCAGATATTGTATGATGGACACCAGTTGTTTTGGCACATTCTGTATCTCATTATTGTTTGGTTGGTAATTAAGGAAAAAGATACAGTTAAGGGGTCTGAGTCTTCAAGAGCAAGTCATTTAAAATGAGTTCAAAAGAAGTTAATTAGCAGCAAAAACGGGTCACTCATTAAGAAAAGAGTTAGAGTGGAAACCTGCAGCCACAGACCGGAGTTGGCGACCCCTGGTTTAGATTGTTGTCATTCATGTTTGAGATGGCATTATAATAACTAACTTGCTGTCATACTGAAGTCTCAGATTTATGTATTTTTTGCTTGTACCATGCAAGAAAGTATAACATTGCATATGGTGAAAATTGGCCTAGGAAACAAGATTTATTGTGAAGGTAAGATGGTTTATGTCTGTTGGATACTAGTGATAATTCCACAATTGAATTTTAATGCATATAAAAAGATAAGCAATTCCACAATAGATCCTCAAGAATTTTCTATGTCTTCTGCAAGAACTTGATGTTGAAAAGAGAACTATAAAGTGTAAGTGCAGTAGTTTTGACTGCATAAATTTAAATTTTAAATATTTTCTCTACCACTTTAGAGTAATACGGCTATAAACTATAGAAGATTATTCGTGGCAAAAGTAAATGCAATCCACCATTTTAACTACATTGAAATGCAATGCATATGTACGCGGTTCATTTAATTTTGTCAGGGCTTTATCATATCATAATTAAAAACGTTTTAAGCAAATGATTAATTGCTTTGCACCACGCCATGCAATTATCATGTCAGTTTAAAATGTAAAACAAAAGAAGACTGCATTTTTATTCCTGTCCATAGATCGCATGTCATAACTAAAGGCAAAGCAAATATACTGCATTTTGCTTAGCAGAAACTGGGGTGCATTGCATTTTGATTTGAGACCACATTTTAATGTGCCAAAACATAAATGTATGCAGATGACCAATCAGCATCAAAAGGTGGGGTAAGGGGCGTTCTAAACATATCTTTGTTCTAGCAGCAGGCATATGTTCCCTCAGTGTGGACTGAGAAGTGATCAACTGAAATAACAAAAGGTTTGTTTTAGTCCTCACTGAAAAGGTTTAGAAACTCTTATCTTAAGTTGTTCTCTTTTTATACATGTTAAAATATGCCATTGGTTACATTTTTGATGTATGGATTGTTAGTGGTTTTAACTAAATCTCTCTCTCTCTCTCTCTCTCTATATATATATATATATATATATATATATATACAGTAATCCCTCCTCCATCGCGGGGGTTGCATTCCAGAGCCACCCGCGAAATAAGAAAATCCGCGAAGTAGAAACCATATGTTTATATGGTTATTTTTATATTGTCATGCTTGGGTCACAGATTTGCGCAGAAACACAGGAGGTTGTAGAGAGACAGGAACGTTATTCAAACACTGCAAACAAACATTTGTCTCTTTTTCAAAAGTTTAAACTGTGCTCCATGACAAGAAAGAGATGACAGTTCTGTCTCATCATTAAAAGAATGCAAACATATCTTCCTCTTCAAAGGAGTGCGTGTCAGGAGCACAGAATGTCACATAGATAGAGAAAACAATCTCTAGCAAACAAATCAATACTGCTGTTTGGCTTTTAAGTATGCGAAGCACCGCGGCACAAAGCTGTTGAAGGCGGCAGCTCACACCCCCTCCATCAGGAGCAGGGAGAGAGAGAGAGATAGAGAGAGACAGAGTTTGTTTTTCAATCAAAAATCAATACATGCCCTTCGAGCTTTTAAGTATGCGAAGCACCATGCAGCATGTCGTTTCAGGAAGCAGCTGCACAGAAGATAGCAACGTGAAGATAATCTTTCAGCATTTTTAGACGAGCGTCCGTATCGTCTAGGTGTGCGAACAGCCCCCCTGCTCACACCCCCTACGTCAGGATCAGAGAAAGTCAGCGCAAGAGAGAGAGAGAGAAAAGTAAGTTGGATAGCTTCTCAGCCATCTGCCAATAGCGTCCCTTGTATGAAATCAACTGGGCAAACCAACTGAGGAAGCATGTACCAGAAATTAAAAGACCCATTGTCCGCAGAAATCCGCGAACCAGCAAAAAATCCACGATATATATTTAAATATGCTTACATATAAAATCCGCGATAGAGTGAAGCCGCGAAAGGCGAAGCGCGATATAGCGAGGGATCATTGTATATATATACTAGCAAAATACCCGCGCTTCGCAGCGGAGAAGTAGTGTGTTAAAGAGGTTATGTAAACATATATATACATAAACATATATACTTATATACATATCTACATATACACATATCTACATATATACATATATATATATATATATACATATAGACATCCACATATATATACATATATCAACATATATATACACATACATACACACATATATATATATATAAATATATATATATACACATACAGACACATATATATATATACATATAGCAAAATACCCACGCTTTGCAGCGGAGAAGTAGTGTGTTAAAGAGGTTATGTAACCATATATATACATAAACATATATACATATATATATACATATCTACATATACACATATCTACATATACATATATATACATACACACATCCACATATACATATATATATATATATATATATATATATACATATACAAATTTACATATCTACATATATATATATATATATATATATATATATATATATATATATATATATATATATATATATATAGATATAAATATAGACATACATATATACATACATACATTCACATATATATATATATATATATATATATATATATATATATAGCAAAATACCCGCGCTTCGCAGCGGCGAAGTACTGCTTTAAAATTTTAAATAATAAACTGAGGGAAATTATACCAATAATTATTTGTTAAGGATCTCTTTGTATACCATGTTGTCAGTTCGCCCCTCCGGTTGTAATATGACCAAGTTGTGCGCTGAGCTTACTCTTGAGCATGCAACGTATACTTGGCCATGTGAAAAGCAAATCAAGAACAGCAAGACCGCGCCAGCTGCGGAGCTCAGCTCGGAGCGAAATGAAGTGAATGAAATGAGGTGAATGGGAGGGGAGATGATCACGTGACTCCAACACCCGCCTTTTATATATATATATAATACACACACACACACATAAACATATATATACATATACATATATATATACATATCTACATATACACATATCTACATATACATACGTATATACACATCCACATAAACATATATATAGATATACAAATTTACATATCTACATATATATATATATATAGACATACATATATACATACATACATTCACATATATATATATATATATATATATATATATATATATATATATATATATACTGTATATACTGTATATATACATATCTACTTAGTGGCTCCTGTATTTAGGATATAGCAGGTTGGATAATGGACGGATGGACAGTTGTATGCATAGCCCCATTTGCCCGTTTTCATTTTTTTTCTTTCTTCAGTAATATTTCAGCAAACCCAGAGCTTGTCAGTTCAAATCCTGGTACTGACACCACTGTGTGACCCTGAGGAAGTCACTTCACCTGCCTGTGCTGCAAAAAACAAAAGTAATGTAACAAATTGTACCTCAGATGTTGTAAGTTGGTGGAATAAAGGCATAAGTAAAATAGATAAATATGTATTATACACATAGGAACTATTCATTTGTTTTCAGTTAAGTCATCTTTAGCAAACTTTTATAAATGAGGGTTTCTGATTTTTAGATAGTGCAAACTGTTTCTTCTTCATTGACGTTTTCTCTTGGAGAGCTTTTTTCATTTCATTGAAAATGAAAGCAGCAGCTGCCAAAATATGTAGCTTTCTTATTAATTTTTCAACATTGTGTAAAATAAATGTATAAAGTAACATAAAAGGTTTAAATACTGGTTCTCTTTTACACTAAAATATTACTAAAGAGATACAAAAAAAGTAAAATGGATATGTTCTTTTTCTTTAAGGAGATTAAATATTACTGAAGAAAGAAAAAAAAATTAAACAGCCAAATGGGGCTATGCATACGAACTTAAAAGGTTTAAATAAAACAGAAATATATATTTTATTTTTACTTGCTTAACTTGTGGAGGGTGTATCCTGTAGCAAAGCCCTAACTTTTTTCGTGAAAGCCCATTTCAGTCAATAAGTCTTAAAAAAACGTGTAAAGATATTGACAATAAGCTAAGTCATCTGCAGCAAAGTTTTATAAATGAGGGTTTCTCCTTTTTAGACAATAAGCTACGCAAACCCAGGAAGACATGGAATCGTTTAAATCAAGTATTACATCTTCCTTTCTTAAAGAGAAGTAAGGCAGTACTTATAAGCTTATATATTTATATATAGACATACATACATATATATATATATATATATATATATATATATATATATATATATATATATATATATATATATATATATCTGAAGCCGTGCAAGCACACTCTTTTGAGAATGCAACGTATAGTTGTACAGAAGAAAAGCAATCTTGCCTCAAATGAATGGCAACCTTTTGTAGGTCTATGAAGTTAATTTAAACTTTAGGTTTACACGGTGCTTTCTTTCCGAAGTACCTGCACTCATGAATATGTCTGTATGTGTCAGTCGGTCAAATCCACGCGCTTCGCACCGGCGAAGTTACGCTTTTAAATTTTTATTAAGAACAAAATAAAACGTTTTTAAATTGAGGGAAAATATACTAATAACAGTTTGTTAAGGATCAGTTTTTTTGTGAAGCTGCCTTTACTCGAGTGATCACTTCGACCTGACTTGGTGGCCAAGTATAAGCGTTACCTGGAAGTAACCACCCATACAATCAGATTGTGAATCAGACTACGAATGCCGTGAATGTAATTACACACTCACTGCACTTGCTTGCGGTAATCGAACCTCGGACGTCAGCGCTAGAGGGGCTTAGCAGCGGTGAAGTATTGCTTTTAAATTTTAATTAAGAACAAAAGAAAACCTCAGAGGTTCGATTCCCGAAAGGGAGTGAAGAGAGTGTCCGGTTACCTAGCAGGTAACGCTTATGGTCGGACAGCAAGTGACGTAACATCAGCCACGGTGCCTTCACTTGTGAGAAGCAGATCATAGAATGATTGAAAATAGTTTTGCATTTACCTTTTTAGTAAAAGGCGAGCTTTTAAGCCTGAGAAATCACCCCGTAAATGCACACGTTTAATTGAACGTGTTAATATGTATGCTTACACAGTATTAAAAGACAGTGAACAACGTCAGTTACCTTTGTTCACGCGTTTGATAAAAGGCGAGCTTTTAAGCCTGAGAAATCACCCCGTAAATGCACACGTTTAATTGCACATGTGTTAATATGTATGCTTACACAGTATTAAAAGACAGTCAAAAATTAACGTCATTTACCTTCGTTCCCGCGTTTGACTCGTGCTGTAAATCTCTTCCTTGTTTTTAGGTCACGTGATTACGTAGGAGGCGTAATGACGCGATACGTGACTCCGCCTCCTCCATTACAGTATATGGACAAAAAATATGTTCCAGTTATGACCATTACGCGTAGAATTTCGAAATGAAACCTGCCTAACTTTTGTAAGTAAGCTGTAAGGAATGAGCCTGCCAAATTTCAGCCTTCCACCTACACGGGAAGTTCGAGAATTAGTGATGAGTGAGTCAGTCAGTCAGTCAGTCAATCAGTCAGTCAGTCAGTCAGTGAGTCAGTGAGGGCTTTGCCTTTTATTAATATGTATAGATATATAATCCAACATCTGTATATCTGTCCGCTTTTCATAAGAGAACTACTTAACATATTTAAGTCAGGTTTTTTTCCCGTTGATTTTGCGACTCCTCTCATCGCACTAAACATCATAGTTTGTTTGCGACACCAATTTATTCGTGCGAATCTGAGAGACAGACTGTGGGCCGAAGGGAGGGGGAGGCAGGACCTCAGGAGTAAGGAGCCGGGCTGGGCCATCCTCACTCACGCGGCAGCCTCTGTTCAAGTCTCGCTACCTTTCACCACATGTTGGAGCGTACCTTGCCTTCACTTACCTAGCGATACCTGTTTGTTCAACAGACATTATCATCTAGAGATTGTTAAAGAGTAACGCTTGTTGTTTTTGAGAGAGAGATCAGAGCTACATGTGTTTTAGAGGGTACCTGCTCATTGGCAGAGATATCACGGCCACATGCTCTTCTCCTCACGTGGGGGACGCTCTCACATCAGAACTGAACAAGATCAGATACAGTGGTAACATTTGATGTTGGAGCGTACCTACCTTCCCCTTGGCCAGAGATACCTTGCCAACTTTTTACTTTTTTAACAAAGAGATCACAGCAACATTCTCACCCCTGACAGCAAAACTAAAAATAATGTATATCAAGAGGCCCTCGGATACGAAAGCTATCAATATATATTCTTCTCAATACAAATTATTACATTTTTTTTATTGATTTTTAAAGTTTCACCAAAGCATCACCAAGCTTGTTTTTTTCATAGATTTTAATTCATACTCTCTGTGATAACATGGAAGGGAATAAAATTGTAATTTGCATCAGCAGCTTCCATCCATTCAATGAGATGGGAGTTCCCCTGCCTCATCAACTCCTTCTTTAGTACTAGTTGAATACAATCATGATGGGAATGCTTTTTACCTCAACTGTTGACTCATATTTTCTCACCTTTTGACAGTGAGTGGTCATTTGATTACATTTAGTTTTGGCGTATAAAAGTGTGGTTTTGAATCAAAATGCAATATAGTCCAACTGTTGCTAAGAAATGAAAATGCACTATGTTTGTTATGTATTGCGGTTTAAACTAAGATGAAAATTGTGTTACGTACTGAAAAGCAATAAAGCTTTTGCTTGATATGTTTTTAATTATGCTGTAAACACAATAAAACCATGTCAAAATGAAATGTACCAAATGCATATACATTACATCTCAATCTAGTTAACAAGTTGGATTGCATTTAATTTTGGCATGAATAATCTTCCATAATAACCCCCAGAGGCACTTGGGGAATGAAGAATGAAGGTGCTGATGCAGTTTTGTCACACCAGGCATTCTGTTTCATTCATTGCTTTTGTAGTATGTATTTCTCCTAACAGTTATACAGTAAATCCTGGATTAATTGTCAGGGGTTGGGACAGAGGCTGTGACGGATAAGAGAAAAGACGGATAACAGAACAGCTACTTTAAAAATGATATACAGTAGATTAGTTTAGCGAATAGTAATATTTATTTACAAAACAAAACTATATTAACAAAATACAATATAGTATTATCAAAATTAATAACTTCATATAATATTTTAACGACCAGCAGAATTAGCAAATACAGCTCAGAGGTACTGGAGTTTTATATGTTTTACTTGAGTCTTCGTTCCTATACTTATCTGGGTTACAGAGCACACCAAAACAATAAAAGAAAGCTTTCCCTACAAATCAATTTATCTCCTGCCACTTGTTTTTCTTTTCTCTGTACTGCAGACACTCCTGCTTATTGTCTCCTGACTCCCTACTGAAAACTTCCTTCCACTCATCTCCTAAGAGCCATGTCCGCCCCTTACAGAACAGAAGCCCTTCACCAAGTCCCGTCACTTACAGCACTCATTCCATCCTTTCTGCTCCTGCACAAAAAATAATACAATTTAAAAAGAAAATTACAGTGCAGAACAACATTAACATTAATACAGAATAACATTTCCGTCAGTGGTTTCCATTTTCAACATGTTTTTCAATTTTGTCAGCAGCATGTTTTATATTGTTTACTGTTGTTCTTTTTACACTGTAAATTGAAGCAATACTTGAAGCACTTTCGCCATTTCTTAAATATTTAATAATTTCAATTTTTTGTGGCAATTCCAACACCACACACATAAGTTTATCAGCCATAATAATGCATAGTAGGTTAATTATAACAAAAGAAAAAAGCTATGAAACACTATTAAAACTGACATAATGTTTAATTATTCCATCCGTCCAGGCGTGAGGCAGGAAGAATCCCTGGACGCGGCGCCAGCTCATCGCTACTGCTGCACCACCACACCCCCACGTTTAATTATTAAGAGTATACATTATTTAAATTAAGTTATCTGTAAAATGTAATGTAATATACATACTTTAATGGACTTCATCATAAAAATTATATCAGGTATACTTCCTAGTATTCTAACAGCACACAGTTCCAAGAGAATAACTTAGTAATTGTTACTGTTGCTCGATTCATCACATAAATAATTCCACCTAAGACAATCTGGCTCCAGGCCAACACTGCACTAAGATTTGGGCATCAGAGTGTTGAGGTGAGGATAGGAGTGGGCGGTATGACCAAAATTCTATATCACGGTATTTTTCTAAATTATCCCGGTTTCACGGTATTCAACTGTATTTTTTTCCCCATGCATGAGTGGATGTTAACCACATTTTCCACTGCAATTACTGGCTAAGAACAACCTATTCCACTGTCAAGTGCATTGTACATTGTACAAAAAAAACATTTTAATGTGCACACAAGTATTAATCCAGGTTTGCATTGCCCCATAAAGTGATAGTTTTCAAGGGGGTGGCACTAATGAAGAGAAGGAATCACATTGCATGACAGATGCAGTCAAAATATAGAACCTTTTTATTGAACAAATTTTGCAAAAACTTAAACTATAATTTTGACAACATATTTTCAACCATCCAAAGAGGCATTTAGACTTAGTAAAATATCCAGAAGTGCTTGTCAAAAGTTGTATTGCACTGAACATGTCTTAGAAAAGGAATAAATAGTAAATATTTTTTGTAAAACAACTACACTTTCTGTTAATGTTAACAATCTCTGTCCACTGACACGTTAAAGTGACTTTTTAAACAAATTTACCATCATTAAACTGCATAATATTTAAACTAATAAATAATAACAATAAAATAAATAATAGTATTATTACTGATAGTTGCACTATTACTTCAAGGCTTCAAGCCCAGGTGCATTACACAGTATTCACCAAATTAAAATAAAATAAAATAAAAAGTGCAATCTTGGTGATGACATCTTTACCAACTGAACCATCATTTAGCCAAACTGCATTAATATGGACCTTGCTTCAAGCTAAGCTATATGCATAAATAATAAAACTAAAACTTGCATTTATAATGCTATTTGTGGTATAGCCCTACAGAATCGTATTAGGGCCACGGTGAAGAAAAAAAATACGGACACGGGGAAGAAAAAATCAAACTATATGTCGAGAATAAAGTCGACATTTCCACTTTATTCTCGCCGTTTATGTCGAGATTAAAGTCGACATTTCCACTTTATTCTCATAGTTTACTTTATAATTAAAGTAGAATGTCGTAAACTAAACTTCATCCTAAAATCATTGTTTAATTTACTAGATTTTCTCAAACCCTGTCATAAGTTAATGTAGCACATTAAATGCTTTGTGTTAAGTGTTCCCTGACCCAGTTGTTAATCACTACGCTTGTTAAACTGACTTCTCCCGCACTACGAGGAGACAGCGATGACCGCACAGAATCCATTCACTTCATGATATTCCTGCTCTCTGAAAATTTAGAATGCTAAGATAAATACTTGATATCATTTTCATAATGAAATGCATTAAAGCAGGTATTAAACAAGCACGGTAGTGAGGCGGTAGTGCTGCTCCCTCGCAGTAAGGGGTCCCCAGGTGTATGTTCAGTGTAGAGAACTTTATGGCATGTGTGACGAGGCTCCAAAGAACTGGATGTATGAATGGGTATCACACATGTTTAACTTAAATATTGTGTAAATGTTGGGTTTGTGATCTGGTGGTCGGAAACACTAACACAGAATTCAATGGATGTTCTTCTGAGCAGGCTTTCTTTATTCCACACGTGCTGTCTCTATCTGACGTACCAGAACCCTAATTCCTATCTTTCATTTTTCTTTCACCACATAACCAATCACCACATGATAAACGTCTTTGTGAAATTAAAACTAGTTATAAACTTAGCCCACGGAGTGTTCAAAACTTTAAAAATATCTTCGTTATACATGTTTAATTATACCATCCATTCAGGGTGGCGCCCATCCCTGAACGAGTCGCCAGCACATCGCAGGGTGAATAAGAGCAAAACATACACAAGCAGGGTCAATACAGCATAACAAAACCCCACATTCTACGTGACTTTGAAAGGAAACTGAAGTAAACCCACCAGAAAAACATGCAAATGCAAGTCAGGGTACACCCGAGACACCCTTGCTGCAAGGCAGCAGTGCAACCTCCACGCCACGGTGCCCCCACATGATTAATACCTGCTTTAATGCATTTCACCATGAAAATGATATCAAGTATTTATCTTAGCATTCTAAATGTTCAGAGAGCAGGAATATCATGAAGTGAATGTATTCTGTGCGGTGATCGCTGCCGGGGCCTCCTCTTAGTGCAAGAGGAAGTCAGTTTAAGAAGCTCGGGGAACACTTAACACAAAGCATTTAATGTGCTATATAACTTATGACGGTGTTTGAGAAAATCCAGTAAATTAAAATATTCATTTTACGATGAAGTTTAGTTTACGATGTTCTACTTTAATGACAAAGTACGAGAATAAAGTCAACATGTCGACTTTAATCTTGACATAAATGGCGAGAATAAAGTAGAAATGTTGAGAATAAAATCAACATGTCGACTTTATTCTCGTCATAAGCGTCGAGATTAAAGATAACATGTCGTCACACTATTACACAGTACCCAGGTACATTACACTGTATTGAAAACAAGTACAACTTGGCTTGCAGTATTATCCAGTAGTATAGAAACAGTATTCACACATTTGAACATAATGGTTCCACATCTGACCTTTTTAAAACCAAAGTATCTCCAGACAACGGACGTGACTCCTTTTTTTTGGCAAAAGTTCTTCTGTGTCATCATGTTCAACTTTATCGTCAGCTACAGCTTCAGTTTCGGAATGTTCTCTGTCCATTTTTACCGCACAATACCTACACTACCACACCTATTTAGCGGTGTAGCAGTGAAAAAGAGCCCCCGTGCAACACCTCTGTGTTTAGCAGTGTAGCAGTGAAAAAGGTCCCCACTTGAACAGTTTCCAGCTGCGCCACTTTCCGAATGTCGTTTAGGCAATTTAAACCAGTGTTGCGGTATAAGAAAAATCCATATCATAACAAAAATAAAAAACGGTTTTCGGTATGAACTGGTATACCGCCCAGCACTAGGTGAGGATATGCTCAAGTAAGTCTCACACTTGCTGTTGTTGGTGGCAAACATGCAGAAAAGAGACCCTTATGCCTACTATGCCATCTGTTGAAGTTCTTAAAATGTATTTATGCTGAACCCCAGTTAAGCTATTTGTGTTAATTTTCTGCAGAGTTACAAGAAAATACAATCAGTTTCATATCTAAAATGGGCTGCAACTGCTCCCACCATGCTGGTAGCATACGACAACTTTGAGTATTCATGGAGTATAGGTGTCCAGCTATCCAGAATGCCACTAGTAAGCAATGTATTCTGCCACGTGCTAACTGTATTACCTTGTTTCAGTGTTGGTACCAACAGGTTAGGTCAACCAAGTCCTGGAGTGTCATCATCAGCACTGAATGACCAGGAATTCTACAACTACACACCCCTACCATGTTGCCATACCTCACTTGCAGATCAGGTATTGTATCACATAACCTGACTATTGCCTGAGCAACCTACCAGACTAGTTACTTGCAGTGAGGCTGTGACTCCATCCAAGCACATTTCAGTTGGTTGAAACTGCATTGTGCTACCATAATCTCTAAGAGATATCATACTTGCCACATTATCCACCAACAGCGTTAATCCATAGTACTTTTTCCTATATGAATTAACCTCTACCAAAGATTATATAAAATGAACACATAATTAAAAGACTACCACTTCATCTGTGAAGCATTGTTCAGGTAGTATCATGGCTACATCTAGAAGTTGCTTAATTATTGTGTCTTTTTTGATGATGTTATTAACTGCTGTTGGGTAATATGTACAGGCAAATGCCTTCAGATTTACTGGAAGAAAGACAATGACCCAAAACCCTCTGCCATGTCACAAAGGAATTGATTTAACAGAGAAAAAAATGGATGGGATGTCATGCACTGACTGAGTCAGTTTCCACCATAAGTGAATTACATTCAATTCAAACTTGATATTATTTGCTGGATAAAGACTAAAGTCAACACTCCTTCACAGTTGTGGTGTTTTATTCAACAAGATTAACACAACAGAGTGAACAGGCCTCAAAATATACATAGTCCTGACCAGGATTACTACAGCCTTGTGGCCAGGCCTCACCCTTGGCCCAAAGTGGCGATCAGGCTTTAAAAATTGAAAAATACTTTAAAAGGTGAAAAATGCTAAATACACAAAAATATACTTCAAGAGAAAGGTTAACCATAAACCTCTGGATTTTGGGACAAGAATAGACGAGTGTTTTTTCAGTTTTAAATAATTTATTAAATAATCAAAAAAGGAAGAGTAAAACAACAAAAAGGGTTGCACTCAAAGCTACCAAGACCTGTCTGTAATCCAAACTCTGTCTGGAGTCCAAAACAAACCAAAAATCCACAAAACCCAGAACAGTACTTAGGACAATTCCAACCATACAATTCTCACTGATGCTCTGAGGGACCATCTCCTCATCCTGAACATAAAGGCTGAGGGCAACCCTTAGCAGTGGCATTATGGTTGCCTTGTCTCTTGGGATTGCACCCGCAAAACACAAGGGATGTAGACAGAAGACCTATATTACAGTATATTTATACTGTTTGCTATATATACAGTACATAACTGCTAAATTCTTTTTAGATAAATCAATAACAACATTTACATGAGCACACAAGAAACAGTCATTCAAAACTAACTGAAATGTCAATAAAACATACTGTACATAAGTCAGGGAACAAACCCTTAATGAAACATAACAGCAGCACTCCCTACCAAACAAATGGCAACTGAAACAGGATTTCAAAAATTAATTATTGTACATGATGTGAAGAAAAGAACACAAAGAACTCCGTTAAAGGTTTGGGATTGCCATCCCGTATACTGTCGGTTGGTCTGAAGTAATCTTTGAGCACTGATACCCAGTAGATATTGCACATAACAGATTTGCATGAGACAATGAGTAAGTGTTACAGGGGAGCTTTTATGGAGGGAAACAGGAAATGACATAAATGATGAAAATGACGACATAGTCAGAGGATGGAATTGAGATCATCTGGAGTGGACCGGAAATGATTGGAATTGATGGGAGTCGGATCCTCGAAGCCCAGAAGAGGAGTGCTTCATGGGATTTGCACCAAGCGAATTCATGTAGGATTTCCAGGAGGTATTTCTTTTATTCTTTGGTTTTCCTGATAAACAAGAGAGAGAGAGAGAGAGAGGTGTTAGTACTCATTGTCAAATCCCTCCATTTTGTTTTTCCGCACTGCATTGGGCCTGCTGGCTGCCCCCTATTCATGCTTGCGTGACATGACTCCCACCCCTTCAGCCCAGACCCGTCGGGTTACCTGAACCAAGAGGTTGAAAACACGAGAGAGTACATCAGCATTAGCTTGGAGAGAGCCACAGCAATAAATAAATAAATAAATTGAACCTGTAAGGCTGGAAGTCTAAAAACCATCTGGTGACTCAGAGATTCGACTCCTTATGAACGGCCATCCACTGTAAAGCAGTATGGTCCATAATCAGAGTGAATTCCTGGCTCGGCAGATAATACCGCAGTTGGGTCACTGCCCATTTAATTGCCAAGGCCTTTTGTTCTACCGCCGCATACCTGGTCTTCCGGTCTAGCAGTTTCTGGCTCAGGTACATCACAGGGTGTTTGATACTGTTGATGCTTTGGCTCAACACGGCGCCAAGACCTATGTCCAAAGCATCGGTCTGAAGGATAAAAGGGCAAGAAAAGTCAGGAGTTCTTAACACAAGTGTCAAAGTAAGGGCCTTTTTTAAGTCACGAAATGCAAGTTCCGTTTTATCATCCCATACCACGTTTAAAGGGGCCCTTTTCTTTGTAAGATCGCTCAAGAGTGCAGCTCTCTCTGAGAAACGGGGTACACACCAGCAGTAATAACTCGCTAAACCCATAAAAGCTTGAACTTGCCGCTTGGTTATTGGATGGGGCCAGTGAAGTATGGCATCAATTTTAGAACACTGTGGCTTAACAGTTCCCCTGCCCACTAGGTAGCCTAAATATTTGGCTTCAGTTAGTCCAAAGAAACACTTCTAGGGATTGATGTGAAGTCCAGCCTTCACTAGCATCAGTAGAACTGTATAGACCTGCAGTACATGTTCATCCCATGTGCCAGAATTGATGGCGCTGTCATCCAAGTAGGCAGCACAAGAGCTGAGATTAAAGTCCAGTCTCCAGCAGCTGTGAGGCCGCAGCAAGAAACACTGAGCCAGCCACCACTGAAACAGGATTGATCTTTGATACATATTTAGGTTTAACACCTGAGTGTTTATTGATATGATCTAGCAACTCAGCACTTTACTAAAACACAAGACCTTTGAATTTGGTGAAATTTTATCCAGAATATAATTTTTTTGCCTTTCACCTTATGCAGTATTTGTAGAACATGTCCCATAACATGGAAGAAGCTGTTCTGCATATTTTCATGGTGCATGCTGCCTGTGATTCTGCCCTAGTGTAACAACAAGTCAACAGTTTATGCCTTTTATTGGACTGGTTTGTCTTGCCATGATAGCCACAATTTAATTGGAGCACTACTGTACAACTTAAAATGTACACACCTCAATGCCACCCTTCCTTTACTTTGATTCAGCTCACAATGGCATGTTCTGCACTGCATTGTCTCTTGGTCTGCTCTGAAAGTGTAAGTTATTTGTGCACCTTAGGATTGCTTGTGTTTAATGTTCCATTTGTTAATCTCCTCAAAGTGAGAAAATGACTCCATAGATAAGTTCTTGTAAAAGGAGTGATCACTGGGACAGTAGCCAGAAATGTAAAGCTAAAAACAGACCTTTCGATTGGTAAGTAGCTTTTGATAAGAAACCTATGTCTCCATTTCTTGACGGGTAAAATTATCCCTGCATTCAGTTGGAGAGATACTCTGGTTTCTTTTTCTTTTTTCCTTGATAACTGTTTTTTTCTTTTACTAAAATCTAATAAAACCTTTAAATATAAGTTATACACCATAATTTCCATAACACCTTCTTATACTATGTTTTTAAACCTATTCACTGCTGTTTTATTTTTCCTTTTTCATTCTAGAAACAACACTAGTTCCCATTATTCGCAAATTTGCAACCATTATATATACTGTATGAGCTGCAAAGATAAACACTTAAACTTCTTGGTGTTCATTTTAAAAATCATACTTATTAATGTAGTAAATTTACATTTATGATTACACTGATTGAAGTGCTGCTCTGAGCACTTTTTCTGTCGCATTTTCACTTTCCAAGCTAGTTTTTTCCAAGTATTCTAACCTTTACCTACATTAGAACATTAGAACAATTTAGATGAGAGCAGGCCATTCAGCCCAACAAAGCTTACCAGTCGGATCCACTTATTTCTTCCAAAATAATATCAAGTTGACCTTTGAATGTCTACCACAGTACTTGGTAACTTATTCCATGTGTCTATGGTTCTCTCAATAATGTGCATGATTGGTCCAATTTGGTCACACTGGAAAGGACAAAAGCACAATAACAAAGGAGTGCAAGAAAAATACACATGGTGACACACATGCTACGGGAATTTTTATTTTACACACACAAAAACAACAAAAAAGCTAACCTGCATGTTTACATGTTGTAAGACTTTAGGTACTGGAAAAATGCATCTATTACTCATTAACTCTTATGTAACAAGACCTTAACAAAGGCTTCTTTGGGTGTTCATAACACTTTCATAGTTTCAGTAAAGTGTTAATTCATCACTGCAATGTGCCGTACTAACAAAACTTCACTTTGGAGTAGTCTGAGGTGACTTAACTGAGACGAATCTTTCTTGATATTTCATATTTAGTATAAGACCAGTGAATCCTTCATATTAACAAGTAATTTTACCATCATGTCATCCTGCACAGAAATGATGATTTTTAAGAGGTATAAAGACCTTTGTTAAAGTCTCGTTACATAAGAGGAAATGAGTAACAGATGCATTTTTGCAGCACTTGAACTAAAGTGTTACTGCAACATGTTATTAGCTTTAAGTTTTGTGATAACATGCCCAGTACTTTTTAGGAACTTGTGAATACATTCTGTCCAGAACTAGGGACATTTAAACCAATATATGTTCAAGTTAATTAGGCAATGAAAAAAGTGTGAAATGTGTTGTTGTATGTGTGAAAATATTTGTCCATATGTCTTTGTAGCTGCTAAAGGCTTCCTGCAGCTTGCCCAAAACTTTGTTCACAAGACTGTAAGATAAGACAGATTTCATAACTGAATATGAATAATGCTTGGAAATGCAATGCACACTACAGCATAAACAGGAACGTTTTGCTTTTTTCGTTTAACTTCCAGTAGCTCCAAGACACAGATATAAGAGACACTGCAATATGCCCTTGATGAATGGCTCTGTTCATTATGAATGTGGACTTGGATGCAGTTCCCACCCAGTCCAAGCCAATGAGCACTTGCAGTTAGTGAAAATGTGCATTCATGTCAAAACCACAAGACTACATCATAGTTTTACAATAGTTTACCTCATTTTAACACATTTTAAATTGCTGTGCAGAAAAGAGGAGCCATCAGAGCATTTCTGGGAACAGCTGTAAAAAAGGCAGTCGGCTACACAACCTTAATGTGTGAATGACATATTGCAATAGGCCCGCTTTCGCTCCATGACTTCATGTGCATGTGTAGCATAAATAACATTGTATCCCTACAAAATTGAAAATTTATTACATTTGCAGTTTGCGTAGTGGTGCGTGTTTTTGTTAATGTGTTAGCCACTAAAATACTGACAGAGTTCTAGAATTTGAGACTCAAGTTACTAGAAGGTCTTCCTCCTCTGTGTGCTGACACACATGCGCATCAAAGGTTCACTTTCTGGCCTCATCAGAGGTAAGCACTACCACTCCAGAACACAACGGTGTGCTGTCACTGACGATTCTGTTTCTTTTTCCACTCACAGCCCAGAGAAGCCTCCCAGTGAGGTCTCCCAACAAACTCCACTTCTTCTGGTCCAGTGACTATAAAACTTAGAGGTTCCCAACAGAGGTTCCAGTACAAACAGACTACCAGACAGAGCTTCAGTCTGATGTGTGTGACCTAAGGCTTCATCTGAAAGCCACATCCTTCTGTTTAGTTTTTGGATTTAACAATTATTAAAAGGGATGACCCATTTGTTGCCCCAACATTTCTTTTTTGGAGATGTGTGTTCCCTTGAATGACAACAATGCTTATGTCATGATCTATTATCCCATGAGCTTATTTCATGCCAGCCCAATTTTGTCCCAGTATAAGCAGCTCTGGGTGTCTGTTTATGAGTTTGTCATATGTTATGGAATGGCATTCCAACTATGACTTGTATAATGTGCCAGGTTAGACTGTACATGACCATTAGTACAGGAGGCGGATGAATGCTACCTCATTTTGCATGTAAAATTGAGAGATGATTTTTTTCTTCTTCTATTTCATCCCTGCCCTATTTTTTACATTTTTATTCAAAAAGTGTATATCCAAAAAGTTTCCAAAATAAAGTAAAGGAAATATAATGGATTATACAGTAGTTAACTTAATTGGTATTTGTTCTGGAAAGCCATCGTTTCTTCATGTTTCTGTTTCAGGATATTAGACAATCAGCAGCTAATTTGAGCCACTGGCACAGCCAGCTATATAATTATACTTATTAACTATGTATTTCTGCACTTGAAACAACCTAAGAAGGTGAGTTTGCCTTTCTAAAATTAAATTAGTGAAGATCACAGAGGTAATTTTATTCTGCTCATTGGCCCAATGACTTGAATGCTTAAAGTTAGACCCTTTCCATTGTAAAAAGCTATGGTACGAATGGTGGATATTCGTTAATTATTCTTTATTGCAGTGTTTCACGGTCAAGATGAAGAGACTAAAAACAAACACACTATGTCAAAAATTATAAAAACCTGAAATAATTATTTTTAAAAGACCAAACCTTTCTCTGAACAAGATATCCAGTTAGAAAGGGGTATAATTTAGCTTGTGTTCATCAGACAGTGTGGACGAAAAACTGCTACAGCAGCTTCTATATCTGCTTCATCCATTCAATGCACAATATTAAATTTGTCCACCTCTGTTAAATATAAAAGTGACAGAACATTATTTAATTTCCAGGCATTTTATCTTTGTAACTGTATACTGCCCTCTGGTGACAATATCTTTGAACAGGCAAAAATGAGATTATGGCAAAATATTTCTGCAACATTTGTTGGCATCAGCAAGTCTTCTTAACTAAAGCTACTGAGACACTTACATGGAAACTTGCTTAATAAATTCTATTAGAATTTTTATAAATGTAGACACAAATAACAAAAAAATGGGATGCAACTGCTTCAATAATCATGTTAACAATGTTATGAAATACAAAAGTTCCATAACTGAACCCATTACTCCTCTGAGTTAAAAATAGCCTTATGAACAGGGGAAAAATATAATTGATCCCAATCAGAATAAACCAAATCTTATCACCAGCTTTTGGAAATCCTGATTTATTTTTTTATGGTTGGTTTTAGAGACTAGCACACTAATCACATTTTATTAAACTAAGTTAGAATTTGTATAAGTACCTTAAATGACCAGTTCTTTAAACATTATGAGAAAAGAAACATAATCCAGTGGACATTATTGAGCCAGCTCAACAACCCTTAACATCACAAAGATCAAGCTCTGACTTGGAACCCTCAAGAGTAAGGCAAAAGAGTGAGACCAAGAAAAACATGGTGCAGAGACCTGGAAGAACAACAAGACCAGAGTTGGGATTAGTTTGGAGACAGCTTGTAGTGACAGCACAGGATTGGAACTATTATTGATGGCCTGTGCTCCAGGAGGGTTGAATGGCTAAGATGATGATGACCTTGAATAATCGCTTTTTAATAATACTTAAATCTAGATGCTATTCTAGATTAAAATTTTGTACCAAAACACTTAATTTTAAAAACCCTGGGACTGTTAATCAAACTATGCATGACTTAAAAAAACAAGTGTATTATTTTGAAATTAAAAATACAATCTTTTTAAAAGTATTAATGTACAATAAATTGTATAGGGAGGCGGTCGTAATTACATATGCTCTGTAGAAGTAAAATGACCTGAAAACCTTTTGTAATCATAGAGATCATTAATAATGGAGATGGATCTGTTTTCAAATAGCAAACATTATTGTAGGCCATATGTTCCCGAGATCTGGCTATTATAGTTTGCACTTTGTATTTTTCACTGAAATTAACCTGCAACAAGAGCCATCTTATGGCCTTTGTGAACTTTTCTTGACCATATCTGACATCCTGTTTTGTAAGTTTGTACATTTATAATGCTGCGGTATTGGATTTTAAAGAAGTGCTCTAAGTGCTTCATCTTTAATGTGTTTGTTAAAAAAAATGTTTCATTTCTTTGTTACTTGTCCTTAAAACCTAGTCAGTATATGATGAAAAGATAGCAAACCAAAATTAATGTACTATAGCCAGGAATTTAGATTTTGTTTAAAAAAAAATTTAAGGGACTATTATGATAAAAGCTGTGTGACAGTCACAAGTAGGGCAGTTCACAATGGCCTTGGAAACCAACTTTTAGGATATGGAAGGTCACCCTTGGTCAAAAAGGATTCTGCATTCATGTGAGAAATTGAAAATGCAGGCTAAATCTCGATGATATCTACTTAACAATAAGAACTATAGAACAAAGCTGTGTTAGCGCTTATGTCCATTTTGGATTGGTGTTGCCTCTTATAAGAGCCCTCACGTAAGTACCTACATGTTCAGGGCCAGGTGCTGTACAGTTCAATATAGGTGCACGATCAAGAGAAGGACATTTTGTCAGTTTTTGGTGTTTACGACTGTATTTTGCCTTCTTAGGGACTAAAGGCTATCCTTAACAGGCTATAATGTACTGGCTTTGAGCACTCACTTTAGAATAGTAGAGATACATGAATTAGTGCGATCAGGGGAATTCTGTTTGGAAGATTATATTTAAACATTATGTGTACCTGGTACTAGATCATCTTCTGCTGAAGGTCTGTGATTGACTGCAGCTATTTTATTAGACTTAAAGCCGTATGCTATGGATGTGTGGGCAACAAAAGCATCAGCATTGTCGGTGAATCCCAACTTAGATCCAATTTGAAATCAATGAGCAGGACATTGGCTGGCCAGTCCCAAGAGGCGATGCATATGTGCCTGACATACCTAGAAGATGCCTTTGGGGTGGAGAATGTAAACATCTGACTCTGAAAGAAATGCCCTTGTGCCCTGGTAGAAATTTGAGATATGTAGTCTGATATGTACAGCAAATCCCAATTCAACACTTTCCAATAGTGATTTAGGCAGGTTCAGGGGTTTACATTCTTAAGGCTGTCTGTGCAGTCAGTGGAATATTCATTTAGCAATCCATTTTCATTGCAAATAAATTTCTAAATAATACACTGTTGTGTACAGGTTGTTCACTTGCAGGCTGGATACAAATGGATGTTTAAAAAATGAGTACTATTTCTTTACTGTAATTTAGGACTAAATACATTTTTCAAAAGGTCAATTATTTTTCAGCAAGCAATATTCATTTGAGCTGTTACTAAGGAAAAAAAGACAAATAGGACATGAAACTTTAAGATGTGTATATAATCTGTGACTTTTAGAAGCAGATATATTGAGCATCCTCATACTACTAAGAATCTTCCACTTTGTCTATATCTCACTTTCTTACTTTAAGTAGGAAATGGAAGCATTATTAGTTCTGAATATAGAGATACTTTTTTCTTTTCTGTGCTAATACAGCCTGTTATGGTATAAGCAAGATGTTCCTTAGAATGCTTGTGCATTTAGATAACAATTTTTCCTGTAGTAACTTACATGAATAGTTTGGTAATAAATTTAAGTAGAAAGTATCAAGACTCAGTGGTGCTATAAGTCCAGAGTTTGTTTTTTTAGGTATTTTGTTTTAACTTGGCTATACATTATTTTTTACTGATAAAAGTTAAGCAAATTTACTGGTTGAAGTGTGTGGTTACACAAGCACACACCTTACTTATCCCTGAATGATTATGTATAATCATATGATGAGCTTATTAAAACAGATTTAACAAAACAAAAAGAATGTCAGACCAAGAATGCTTTGCATCACTGCCAAAGTTTCAAGCAACTACAAGGGAAGAGCTGCCTGGAACAACAGCACAGATATAGAATGTGTTGTTGATCTTCATCTGCTTTACAGAAGTACATGACAATACAGGTTATATGGCATTGACTTCCCCACCCTACTTGCTTTTGCATATGGCACTAGCTTTGGGATAATGTTTGAAGAATAAAGTTTGTTAAGCCTGCTTCCCCCCCTTTCATGTTTCCCCTATTCTACCACCGGGCACCAAAGTGTTTTCCCAGCTAGCTCAATCAGGGGTGGTAAGGGATGCCTCTGATAGTAAAGCTGCACTGACAGCCATACCTTGGAGACGTCTGAAGAAACTACTTACAGAAGGTTGTGGACCACTGTCCTACTTAAACAGTCATGGCCGAAATTATCGGCACCCCTGGAATTTTCCCAGAAAATGCACCATTTCTCCTAGAAAATTGTTGCAATTACAAATGTTTTGGTATGCACATGTTTATTTCCTTTATGTGCATTGTAACAACATGAAAAAACAGAGAAAAAAAGCCAAATCTGACATCATGTCACACAGAACTCCAAAAATGGGCCAGACAAAATTATTGGCACCTTTTCAAAATTGTGGGTAAATCGTTTTATTTCAAGCATATGATGCTCGTTTGAACTCACCTGTGGCAAGAAACAGGTGCTGGCAATATAGCAGTCACATCTGAAGCCAGTTAAAATGGAGAAAAGTTGACTCAACCTTTCTGTTGTGTGTTTGAGTGTGCCACACTAAGCATGGAGAGCAGAAAGAAGAGCAGAGAATTGTCTGAGGACTTGAGAACAAAAATTGTGGAAAAATATCAACAATCTCAAGGCTACAAGTCCATCTCCAGAGATCTTCATGTTCCTTTGTCCACTGTGCGCAACATAATCAAGATGTTCACAACACATGGCACTGTAGCTAATCTCCCTGGATGTGGACGGAAGAGAAAATTGATAAAAGGCTGCAACGAACGATAGTCCGAATGGTGGATAAACAGCCCCAATCAACTTCAAAACATATTCAAGCTGTTCTGCAGACTCAGGGTGCAACAGTGTCAGCTCAAACTATCCGTCGACATCTGAACGAAATGAAACGCTGTGGCAGGAGAGCAAGGAGGACCCCATTGCTGACACAGAAACATAAAAAAGCCAGACTGGAGTTTGCCAAAATGTACTTCAGGAAGCCAAAATCATTCTGGGCGAACGTCTTGTGGTCAGATGAAACCAAGGTAGAGCTTTTTGGTAAAGCTCATCATTCTACTGTTTACAGAAAACGGAATGAGGCCTACGAAGAAAAGAACACAGTACCTACAGTCAAACATGTTGGAGGCTCTAAGATGTTTTGGGGATGTTTTGCTGCCTCTGGCACTGGATGCCTTGACTGTGTGCAAGGCATCATGAAATCTGAAGACTACCAAAAGATATTGGGGCGCAATGTAGGGCCCAGTGTCAGAAAGCTGGGTCTGCGTCAGAGGTCATGGGTGTTCCAGCAGGACAGTGACCCCAAACATACCTCTAAAAGCACTCAGAAATGGTTGAAGACAAAGCGCTGGAGAGTTCTGAAGTGGCCAGCAATGAGTCCGGATCTAAATCCGATTGAACACTTATGGAGAGATCTCAAAATTGCTGTTGGGAGAAGGCGCCCTTCAAATCTGAGAGACCTTGAGCAGTCTGCAAAAGAAGAGTGGTTGGAAATTCCAGTTGAGAGGTGTAACAAGCTTGTTGATGGTTATAGGAAGCGCTTGATTTCAGTTATTTTTTCCAAAGGGCGTGCAACCAAATATTAAGTTGAGGGTGCCAATAATTTTGTCCAGCCCGGTTTTTGAGTTTTGTGTGAAATTATGTCAGATTTGGCTTTTTTTCTCTGTTTTTTTGTGTTGTTCCAATGCACATAAAGGAAATAAACGTGTATACCAAAACATTTGTAATTGCAACCATTTTCTGGGAGAAATGGTGCATTTTCTGGGAAAATTCCAGGGGTGCCAATAATTTCGGCCATGACTGTAGATACAAGTGCGTTGCAGCTGTGAAATGTATACAGTCATTTGCTTATTATGGCTGACCAAGGTGAGGCAATTCATACTTACGGCTGAAGGACATAGTAAAAGAATAGGATAATAATGTTCTAGAAATTGCCAAAGCCAGCCGCAGTAATAAATTTTCATTATTATTATTACTATTTTTACAGGGTCTCATATGCTTTGGAGTTCCCTTTATGGTTTGTTTTGATCAGCACTGCTCCACTTGGTACTCCACTTGGTAAAACAAGCATGAACACGTGAAACAAACTGACTCAGAAAAATGGGAAACATATTGCATAACACTTCCGATTGTTTAGGCAACCTAATTGCTAGCCAGTGATGGCAACCCATGACCCACCGAAAGTAACCAGGGTCGCAACCCAGTGGTTGAGAAACATTGCTTTACACAGACCATGTTTGTGGAAGTAAAGGCTAAAAGAACAATGTGCACTTCTCCTTATGTGTACCAGTGACCCACACCAGAACCATTGAGCCTCAATTGCCATGATCTGTATATTTTGTGACCGACATATACTCAAAAGACCTGTCCTATATAGAGCCATAAGTTGGCGCATGACTGTATTTCCTAGGCTGGTATGTGAAAGAATAGGCTAATGAAAGTAGTGACAAATGTATGACATATTTAACTGTGAGCTTATATGAAAAAGAATCTGCAAGATAAAAAGGGGGTTTATTTTTTAAGGAGGGGGTGCCTTGATATCTTTCAGTGATAAAATGCCCTGTCTTTTCTAATTATTGTCAATTTATCATCAACCCCATGGTCCACCTTTCATTTAATTTATGATGTCACTGTAAAGTTGACTGTGTGGTATTGTATGTGTTTTGTTCACTTTTGTATTTGCCTTGGCATCACAGAGTGCATCTATATATTGTATAATAACCACATATTCCAACCTTCTTTAACCTATTCAGTAATTTATCTTATGGAATGTACTAATTATCTAATATTATGGAGATCTTTATATATCATACTGGCACATTTTTTCTGAATACAAAAAAGATACAAAAAAAGCTAGCTAAATAAATAATTAGATGTAAGCCTTATTCATTGATTAGTGGAACTGGTTGGAATGAAAACCTGCAGCCACAAGACTGACATTGAGAACCTCCTCTGTACATGTTTGCATTTTTCTCAAATATCCTCAGATCTAAAATTACTTCTAACGCCTTTAACAGCAATATTTGAACTAACACCAGATGGATTAATGCTTTGTAAAAAATCTATCATGTTATTCTTTACCACACTGCTTATGTGAAGACTTACACTTCTTAATTTAAAGAATCGTAATATTCCTCTAATAATTGAATGAGAAAGTAATGACTTCATTTTTTTCTTGGAAAAAATGAAATTCTCTCTATGATCAAGAATTTTGTGAAATTTGGCAAGAATCTGTGGTATTGTTAAACAGCTTTCAGAGTGTCTTTTTGAAATATGCTCCTGTCCTGCTGTAATAATGTATATAAGGAATCACTTTGAACTTTTTTGATTATGCAGCTCTGACTTTTGAGATAAGGAATTTAAGTTACATACATGTTTTTTAGCTTGATATATATATTTTTGTTTTTGGAATCAAATTGGTGTACTATTGTGTTATTTGTTATTATGTATGTGAGTGTATCTTAGACTGACCTGTCTGGTATTATATGTGTTTTGTTTTATTTTGTTCTTGCCTTATCTTTTCATATTGAGTTATAAGTGCCCCTGAGTTATCCTTAGTCAGCTTAACATAAAGTCTAAGGGCCTCATGCATAACGCCGTGCGTAGAATTCACACTATAACATGGCGTGCGGACAAAAGCAGAAATGTGCATAAAAATCCAGATGCATAAATCTGTGCGAACGCTGAGTTCTTCCACTCCATAAATCCTGGACACCGTGAAAAGTAACACACGTGCACGCGCCTGCTGTCCCGCCCCAATTCCTCCCAGAATTATGCCTCTTTGAATATGTAAATCAATATAAATAGCCTTCTGTGAAAAGACAATGGCAAAAGCATGAGGGAAAATAGAAGGATTTCAGTGAATACCAAGTGGAGGCAAGGAAAAACATACTATTTGTTGGTTTAAACAGTGGTATAAACAACCAAAGGAAGTTGATCAAGTGATATAGCGTGTTGGAGAAACTTGAAAGCTCAAGTTCACAAAGCCGCACAGTGCCTGAAATAAAAAAGAAGTTGTCACATATCAAAGTCGCCGTGAAAAGGCGAGTCGTAGCCCACCGTCTGCGTGTCACATGAAAGCTTATTAGGGTACAGAGAAAAAAAAATAGGCACACAGTGGGGAAAAAAGCACGAAATGTCAACTTTAATCTCTAAATTTCTACTTTAATCACGTAGTTTATTTTGTCATTAAAGTAAAACATCATAAACTTCATCTTAAAATCGTTTAATGTTTAGTGTCTCAAATCCCATTGTAACTAAAGTAGCACGTTAAATGCTTTGTTTTGTATTTGATCTTCTATGTGCTCTATGTGTGTGAATCACTACGTGCTTCCGGGCTTTCTCTTCCTCCGACAGGGCGCAGAATCCTTTACATTCATAATATTACAGCTCTCTGAATAATTTAAATACTGAGATGTATACGTGATATCATTTTCATGATGATAGGAGTTAAAGTATGTTATTAAACATGGGAACACGGTGGCACAGTGATTGTTCATGTCTCACGCAAGATGCTTGCTACGCCATGCGCGACCTTCGATGAAATACTTTATTGTAGCAGTATTATCTCTTTCAAACATACTAACCCCCAATTCCTCTCCTTACTTTTCTTCCTCCAAATACCCAATCGCCACACAATCAACTCTGTAATAGACATTAAGCCATCTGTAAGCTTAGAACGCCAATTCTTCAAAACTTTTAAGGAACATTGAAATATCTTTGTAGTACATGTTTAATTATTCTATCCATCTATCCTTCCAGCACCAGCAAGAATACAGCGTGAGGCAGGAACAATCCGTGAACGGAGTGCCAGCGCCTCGCTAGTGCTGCAGCACCGTGTCCTCACATGTTTAATTATCAACAATATATATTATTTAAATGAAGTTAAAGTTTTATCTGTTTAATATGTAGAGAAAAGCCAAGCAAAATGACACCTTTTATTGGCTAACTAAAAAGATTACAATATGCAAGCTTTCGAGGCAACTCAGGCCCCTTCTTCAGGCAAGATGCAAGAAGGGGCCTGAGTTGCCTCGAAAGCTTGCATATTGTAATCTTTTTAGTTAGCCAATAAAAGGTGTCATTTTGCTTGGCTTTTCTCTACATTCATAATGGCTAACACGGTACAACACCCTAGTACTACTCTGTATAATATACAGTAATAAACATATTTTGCTGCATTTCATCTTAAAAATGATATCGTCATCATATGTAAATACGCGCTTTATAAAGTGGCTCTGGTTGTGCAATATTATAACTGTATCACAAGTTTACAGTGAGGTAATTGTAAATATAGGTACAAATAGTTCCACACGGAGCACTTGATGGACTGATTGAGTACGTTTATAGTTCTTGGGATGAAACTGTTCCTGAACCGCGAGGTGAGTACAGGAAAGGCTCTGAAGCATTTGCCGTATGAGAGCCATTCAATAGACAGCATAGCTGAGGCAGAGTGTGCTTGATGCTGTATACCGATAATTCTCTTTCTGATCAGCTGCTGTAGATCTGTGATTCCCCACTCAGATACAGTGATATAAATACTCCAAGTGGTGCAGTGAGAGTAATATGGAAAAAGATGATCCGCTGTGGCAACCCCTAACGGGAGCAGCTGAAAGAAGAAGAAGAAGGTGCAGTGAGAGTAACAATGCTAAAGCAGCTATTGTATTTAGAATAGTTTGACCATTCTGTGGACCATTATACTGTTACAGGTTAATTACAATCAGATGCATTAAACTAATAAACAATATGCGGTTAATTTCAGTGTATTTATAAAGCCGCGTCAGGGAAGTGGGTCTAAAAAAGAAAGGGTAACCACACAGGAACAGTAGCGTACGCCAGGGTATGAGCTACTGTGGAAATGTGCATGGCTTTACGCCAAGTTTAGGTTTTATACATCGCGATTTGAACGTGGAAATGTGCTTACGCAACATTTTTGTGTGTACGCACCATTTATACATGAGACCCTAGGACCTTTGAAATAATATCATCCCACTTCAGTCCTGCCATCCATTAGATAAAACCCACAATAAACAACAATGCAATACCTAACACATACATATTTATTTATCTGTGTGTGTATATAGGGTTTAAAATTCACTTTTGAAATTGGTGGGGAACATATTTAAATGTAGTACTATGGAGGATTTCTATGGTGGTCTCAAAGTAGAAACAACAAATAATTAAAAAAGGATTTCTGCACAAAAAAACTGACATATAACAGCATTAAGATGTGGCATGCACATAATACCAAATATTTCTAAATTTGTTATGAATGCAAATCGCACTGCTATTGCTTTTTTCTAAATGCACAGTAAGAAAACAAAAAAGAAAAAAAATATTGAGATAGGTTAGAGGTAAATTGACTCACTGTGACATGGGCTCGATCAAAACCCATAGTCACGGGATTCACCAGAACTGGGATTAGAAACCACCACAATAAAACATGCAATATCCTATTTAAACTTTGCACTAGGCAAAAGATACGATTGACAAGAAAAGCCTGTGTATACACTTCTGTGCAAAGATCTTAGGCACTTTAGATAGTTCACAAAAATGTTTGTCTTAGATAGTTATTTTATATCTTTTGGATTAATATGTCAATTGAAAAACATTTTATTTTAGAATTCTATGTATTCCGTTAGCAGAAAGTGAAGCAATACAAAAATATTTAAATGCCTTTATAGAAAGAAACTAACATAGTAATAGATGACTTTCCAGATAAAACATGGTAAGCATACAGCTCAGAGCTTGATTAAGCAAATATAACAAGCAGGACCTATGATCAGTGGCATAATGTGTAGGTTGAAGCAAAGTAATTGCCTGAAACGGAAATAGCTGTGTACAGGGAATAACGAGACTGTCATACTAAAAAGGTGCGGTTGTCATAGATGTAGCGGTTTAACCTGCAAATCTTTCACCCTAGATTGTCAAGTTCTCTCCAGAGAAGAACTTTTGCAGCAGATGGGTGTTTCCAGATGTCTGTCCAAACTCTTTTGCAGAAGCATAAACAAATGGGCAAGTTTTAGAACTGGAAATACAGCGGTCAGCCACAGAAACTGAGTAGAGCAAACAAAAAATGCATCAAGCTTACTTCTCCTCAACATTAGGATCCACTGGGATCCTGGCACACCCATCTAGAGCCTGGAGAAGTCTTACCAGAAGTGTTCTCTTTAGAAGAGTTGCAACTAAAGTGCCATTTGTCCTATGTGGAAATAAAGTCAAACAACCCACCTACCCATGAAAACACAAGGATTGGGGTACAGAAAATGACAACATGTGCACTGGACTGATGAGTCAAAATTTTAAATTTTGGAGAATGGTACAATAATGAATGACAATGAATGTCTGCAGGCAACAGTGTAGTATGGTGGAGCATCCCTGTAGGTTTGGAATGGCAATTCCACAAGTGTAGTTGGTGATTTGATCAAAATTGAAGCCCCCCTCACTGCTTAGAAGTATCGGCAGATTTTCATTCATAATGCACTACAATCAGGGAGGTGTCTCATCCTTCCCAACTTCATTCAGCATCACAATGACCCAAAGCCCATAGCCAAAATCATTATATAAGACTCTGCAGTGAAAAGAAGAACACATAATCCTGCAACAGATGTTATTGTCCCCATGGACCCCTCAATGTCATTAAGCCAGTCTGGGATTAGTTGCAAAGAACAAAACAAGTAAGACATCCAAAGTCTGCAGTGGAATTGTGGCAAGTTCTCCAAGAGTCTGGGAACAACCTACCACACGAGTACCTCCAGAAACTACATGTAAGTAAAAAGTGAAATGCTTCTGTTTTTAAGGCAAAAAGTGGTCACACCAAATATTTTTCATTTGTTTTTTTTTTTCTTTTGTTCTGTCTACAGCACTACCTAGGAAGTTTACTGATTAATAAAACTCTTAATGGCAATATTTTTAAACCATTTCCAACTTACAGCATTTTTTCACAAATGTCTGACTTTTGCACAGTACTGCATATACAGTGCATCCGGAAAGTATTCACAGCGCATCACTTTTTCCACATTTTGTTACATTACAGCCTTATTCCAAAATGGATTAAATTCATTTTTTTCCTCAGAGTTCTACACACAACACCCCATAATGACAACGTGAAAAAAGTTTAGTTCAAATTTAGTTCAAAATAAAAAAATTGAGAAAGCACATGTACTGTACATAAGTATTCACAGCCTTTGCCATGAAGCTCAAAATTGAGCTCAGGTGCATCCTGTTTCCCCTGATCATCCTTGAGATGTTTCTGCAGCTTAATTGGAGTCCACCTGTGGTAAATTCAGTTGATTGGACATGATTTGGAAAGGCACACACCTGTCTATATAAGGTCCCACAGTTGACAGTTCATGTCAGAGCACAAACCAAGCATGAAGTCAAAGGAATTGTCTGTAGACCTCCGACACAGGATTGTCTCGAGACACAAATCTGGGGAGGGTTACAGAAAAATTTCTGCTGCTTTGAAAGTCCCAATGAGCACAGTGGCCTCCATCATCCATAAGTGGAAGAAGTTCAAAACCACCAGGACACTTCCTAAAGCTGGCCGGCCATCTAAACTGAGCGATCAGGGAGAAGGGCCTTAGTCAGGGAGGTGACCAAGAACCCGATGGTCACAATGTCAGAGCTCCAGATATCCTCTGTGGAGAGAGGAGAACCTTCCAGAAGGACAACCATCTCTGCAGCAATCCACCAATCAGGCCTGTATGGTAGAGTGGCCAGACGGAAGCCACTCCTTAGTAAAAGGCACATGGCAGCCCGCCTGGAGTTTGCCAAAAGGCACCTGAAGGATTCTCAGACCATGAGAAAGAAAATTCTCTGGTCTGATGAGACAAAGATTGAACTCTTTGTTGTGAATGCCAGGCGTCATGTTTGGAGGAAACCAGGCACCGCTCATCACCAGGCCAATACCATCCCTACAGTGAAGCATGGTGGTGGCAGCATCATGCTGTGGGGGTGTTTTTCAGCGGCAGGGTCTGGGAGACTAGTCAGGATAAAGGGAAAGATGACTGCAGCAATGTACAGAGACATCCTGGATGAAAACCTGCTCCAGAGCGCTCTTGACCTCAGACTGGGGCGACGGTTCATCTTTCGGCAGGACAACGATCCTAAGCACACAGCCAAG